>NW_027315735.1:13880428-13951256 GCF_026437365.1 Eucyclogobius newberryi | reverse complement strand
CACCAGGTCTAAACCAGGTCTAAACCAAGACAAAACCAGGTCTAAACCAGGTCTGAACCAGGTCTAAACCAGGTCTAAACCAGGACTAAACCAGGTCTAAACCAGGACTAAACCAGGTCTACACCAGGTCTAAACCAGGACTAAACCAGGTCTAAACCAGGACTAAACCAGGTCCAAACCAGGTCTAAACCAGGACTAAACCAGTTCTACACCAGGACTAAACCAGGTCCAAACCAGGTCTAAACCAGGTCTAAACCAGGACTAAACCAGGTCTACACCAGGTCTAAACCAGGACTAAACCAGGTCTAAACCAGGACTAAACCAGGTCCAAACCAGGTCTAAACCAGGACTAAACCAGGTCTAAACCAGGACTAAACCAGGTCCAAACCAGGTCTAAACCAGGACTAAACCAGGTCCAAACCAGGTCTAAACCAGGACTAAACCAGGTCTACACCAGGTCTAAACCAGGACTAAACCAGGTCCAAACCAGGTCCAAACCAGGTCTAAACCAGGACTAAACCAGGTCTACACCAGGTCTAAACCAGGACTAAACCAGGTCCAAACCAGGTCTAAACCAGGTCTTAACCAGAAATAAACCAGGTCTACACCAGGTCTAAACCAGGACTAAACCAGGTGTACACCAGGTCTAAACCAGGTCTAAACCAGAACTAAACCAAGTCTACACCAGGTCTAAACCAAGACAAAACCAGGTCTAAATCAGGACTAAACCAGGTCTACACCAGGTCTAAACCAGGTCTAAACCAAGACAAAACCAGGTCCAAACCAGGTCTAAACCAGGTCTAAACCAGGACTAAACCAGGTCTAAACCAGGACTAAACCAGGTCCAAACCAGGTCTAAACCAGGTCTAAACCAGGACTAAACCAGGTCTACACCAGGTCTAAACCAGGTCTAAACCAGGACTAAACCAGGTCCAAACCAGGTCTAAACCAGGTCTAAACAAGGACTAAACCAGGTCTAAACCAGGTCTAAACCAGGTCTAAACCAGGACTAAACCAGGTCTAAACCAGGACTAAACCAAGACAAAACCAGGTCTAAACCAGGTCTAAACCAGGTCTAAACCAGGACTAAACCAGGTCTAAACCAGGACTAAACCAGGTCCAAACCAGGTCTAAACCAGGTCTAAACCAGGACTAAACCAGGTCTACACCAGGTCTAAACCAGGTCTAAACCAGGACTAAACCAGGTCTAAACCAGATCTAAACCAAGACTAAACCAGGTCTAAATCAGGACTAAACCAGGTCTAAACCAGGTCTAAACCAGGACTAAACCAGGTCTAAATCAGGACTAAACCAGGTCTAAATCAGGACTAAACCAGGTCTAAACCAGGACTAAACCAGGTCTAAACCAGGTCTAAACCATGATTAAACCAGGTCTAAACCAGGTCTAAACCAGGTCTAAACCAGGTCTAAACCATGATTAAACCAGGTCTCAACCAGGTCTAAACCAGGTCTAAACCAGGACTAAACCAGGTCTCAACCAGGTCTAAACCAGGTCTAAACCAGGACTAAACCAGGTCTAAACCGGGACTAAACCAGGTCTAAACTAGGACTAAACCAGGTCTAAACCAGGACTAAACCAGATCAAAATCAGGACTAAACCAGGTCTAAACCAGGACTAAACCAGGTCTAAACCAGGTCTAAACCATGATTAAACCAGGTATCAACCAGGTCTAAACCAGGTCTAAACCAGGTCTAAACCAGAACTAAACCAAGTCTACACCAGGTCTAAACCAAGACAAAACCAGGTCTAAACCAAGACAAAACCAGGTCTAAACCAGGACTAAACCAGGTCCAAACCAGGTCTAAACCAGGTCTAAACCAGGACTAAACCAGGTCTACACCAGGTCTAAACCAGGTCTAAACCAGGACTAAACCAGGTCCAAACCAGGTCTAAACCAGGTCTAAACCAGGACTAAACCAGGTCTAAACCAGGTCTAAACCAGGTCTAAACCAGGACTAAACCAGGTCTACACCAGGTCTAAACCAGGTCTAAACCAAGACAAAACCAGGTCTAAACCAGCTCTAAACCAGGACTAAACCAGG
The DNA here is from genome assembly GCF_026437365.1 of Eucyclogobius newberryi. Taxonomy (NCBI): domain Eukaryota; kingdom Metazoa; phylum Chordata; class Actinopteri; order Gobiiformes; family Gobiidae; genus Eucyclogobius; species Eucyclogobius newberryi. The sequence goes on along the minus strand of NW_027315735.1, from coordinate 13,949,192 downwards.
TCTAAACCAGGACTAAACCAGGTCCAAACCAGGTCTAAACCAGGTCTAAACCAGGACTAAACCAGGTCTAAACCAGGTCCAAACCAGGTCTAAACCAGGTCTAAACCAGGACTAAACCAGGACTAAACCAGGACTAAACCAGGTCTAAACCAGGTCTAAACCAGGACTAAACCAGGTCTAAACCAGGACTAAACCAGGTCTAAACCAGGTCTAAACCAGGTCTAAACCAGGACTAAACCAGGTCTAAACCAGGACTAAACCAGGTCTAAACCAGGACTAAACCAGGTCCAAACCAGGTCTAAACCAGGACTAAACCAGGTCTACACCAGGTCTAAACCAGGTCTACACCAGGACTAAACCAGGTCCAAACCAGGTCCAAACCAGGTCTAAACCAGGTCTACACCAGGACTAAACCAGGTCCAAACCAGGTCTAAACCAGGACTAAACCAGGTCTACACCAGGTCTAAACCAGGTCTAAACCAGGACTAAACCAGGTCCAAACCAGGTCTAAACCAGGTCTAAACCAGGACTAAACCAGGTCTACACCAGGTCTAAACCAGGACTAAACCAGGTCCAAACCAGGTCTAAACCAGGTCTAAACCAGGATTAAATCAGGTCTACACCAGGTCTAAACCAGGACTAAACCAGGTCTACACCAGGTCTAAACCAGGTCTAAACCAGAACTAAACCAAGTCTACACCAGGTCTAAACCAGGTCTAAACCAAGACAAAACCAGGTCTAAATCAGGACTAAACCAGGTCTACACCAGGTCTAAACCAGGTCTAAACCAAGACAAAACCAGGTCTAAACCAGGTCTTAACCAGGTCTAAACCAGGACTAAACCAGGTCTAAACCAGGACTAAACCAGGTCCAAACCAGGTCTAAACCAGGACTAAACCAGGTCTACACCAGGTCTAAACCAGGTCTAAACCAGGACTAAACCAGGTCCAAACCAGGTCTAAACCAGGTCTAAACCAGGACTAAACCAGGTCTACACCAGGTCTAAACCAGGACTAAACCAGGTCTACACCAGGTCTAAACCAGGTCTAAACCAGAACTAAACCAAGTCTACACCAGGTCTAAACAAAGACAAAACCAGGTCTAAATCAGGACTAAACCAGGTCTACACCAGGTCTAAACCAGGTCTAAACCAAGACAAAACCAGGTCCAAACCAGGTCTAAACCAGGTCTAAACGAGGACTAAACCAGGTCTAAACCAGGACTAAACCAGGTCCAAACCAGGTCTAAACCAGGTCTAAACCAGGACTAAACCAGGTCTACACCAGGTCTAAACCAGGTCTAAACCAGGACTAAACCAGGTCTAAACCAGGTCTAAACCAGGACTAAACCAGGTCTAAACCAGGTCTAAACCAGGTCTAAACCAGGACTAAACCAGGTCTACACCAGGACTAAACCAGGTCTACACCAGGTCTAAACCAGGTCTAAACCAAGACAAAACCAGGTCTAAACCAGGTCTGAACCAGGTCTAAACCAGGTCTAAACCAGGACTAAACCAGGTCTAAACCAGGACTAAACCAGGTCTACACCAGGTCTAAACCAGGACTAAACCAGGTCTAAACCAGGACTAAACCAGGTCCAAACCAGGTCTAAACCAGGACTAAACCAGTTCTACACCAGGACTAAACCAGGTCCAAACCAGGTCTAAACCAGGTCTAAACCAGGACTAAACCAGGTCTACACCAGGTCTAAACCAGGACTAAACCAGGTCTAAACCAGGACTAAACCAGGTCCAAACCAGGTCTAAACCAGGACTAAACCAGGTCTAAACCAGGACTAAACCAGGTCCAAACCAGGTCTAAACCAGGACTAAACCAGGTCCAAACCAGGTCTAAACCAGGACTAAACCAGGTCTACACCAGGTCTAAACCAGGACTAAACCAGGTCCAAACCAGGTCCAAACCAGGTCTAAACCAGGACTAAACCAGGTCTACACCAGGTCTAAACCAGGACTAAACCAGGTCCAAACCAGGTCTAAACCAGGTCTTAACCAGAAATAAACCAGGTCTACACCAGGTCTAAACCAGGACTAAACCAGGTGTACACCAGGTCTAAACCAGGTCTAAACCAGAACTAAACCAAGTCTACACCAGGTCTAAACCAAGACAAAACCAGGTCTAAATCAGGACTAAACCAGGTCTACACCAGGTCTAAACCAGGTCTAAACCAAGACAAAACCAGGTCCAAACCAGGTCTAAACCAGGTCTAAACCAGGACTAAACCAGGTCTAAACCAGGACTAAACCAGGTCCAAACCAGGTCTAAACCAGGTCTAAACCAGGACTAAACCAGGTCTACACCAGGTCTAAACCAGGTCTAAACCAGGACTAAACCAGGTCCAAACCAGGTCTAAACCAGGTCTAAACAAGGACTAAACCAGGTCTAAACCAGGTCTAAACCAGGTCTAAACCAGGACTAAACCAGGTCTAAACCAGGACTAAACCAGGTCTACACCAGGTCTAAACCAGGTCTAAACCAAGACAAAACCAGGTCTAAACCAGGTCTAAACCAGGTCTAAACCAGGACTAAACCAGGTCTAAACCAGGACTAAACCAGGTCCAAACCAGGTCTAAACCAGGTCTAAACCAGGACTAAACCAGGTCTACACCAGGTCTAAACCAGGACTAAACCAGTTCTACACCAGGACTAAACCAGGTCCAAACCAGGTCTAAACCAGGTCTAAACCAGGACTAAACCAGGTCTACACCAGGTCTAAACCAGGACTAAACCAGGTCTAAACCAGGACTAAACCAGGTCCAAACCAGGTCTAAACAAGGACTAAACCAGGTCTAAACCAGGACTAAACCAGTTCCAAACCAGGTCTACACCAGGACTAAACCAGGTCCAAACCAGGTCTAAACCAGGACTAAACCAGGTCTACACCAGGTCTAAACCAGGTCTAAACCAGGACTAAACCAGGTCTAAACCAGGACTAAACCAGGTCTAAACCAGGTCTAAACCAGGTCTTAACCAGGACTAAACCAGGTCTACACCAGGTCTAAACCAGGACTAAACCAGGTCTACACCAGGTCTAAACCAGGTCTACACCAGAACTAAACCAAGTCTACACCAGGTCTAAACCAAGACAAAACCAGGTCTAAATCAGGACTAAACCAGGTCTACACCAGGTCTAAACCAGGTCTAAACCAAGACAAAACCATGTCCAAACCAGGTCTAAACCAGGTCTAAACCAGGACTAAACCAGGTCTAAACCAGGACTAAACCAGGTCCAAACCAGGTCTAAACCAGGTCTAAACCAGGACTAAACCAGGTCTACACCAGGTCTAAACCAGGTCTAAACCAGGACTAAACCAGGTCCAAACAAGGTCTAAACCAGGTCTAAACAAGGACTAAACCAGGTCCAAACCAGGTCTAAACCAGGTCTAAACCAGGACTAAACCAGGTCTAAACCAGGACTAAACCAGGTCTAAACCAGGTCTAAACCAGGACTAAACCAGGTCTAAATCAGGACTAAACCAGGTCTAAACCAGGTCTAAACCAGGACTAAACCAGGTCTAAATCAGGACTAAACCAGGTCTAAATCAGGACTAAACCAGGTCTAAACCAGGACTAAACCAGGTCTAAACCAGGTCTAAACCAGGTCTAAACCATGATTAAACCAGGTCTAAACCAGGTCTAAACCAGGTCTAAACCATGATTAAACCAGGTCTCAACCAGGTCTAAACCAGGTCTAAACCAGGACTAAACCAGGTCTCAACCAGGTCTAAACCAGGTCTAAACCAGGACTAAACCAGGTCTAAACCGGGACTAAACCAGGTCTAAACTAGGACTAAACCAGGTCTAAACCAGGACTAAACCAGATCAAAATCAGGACTAAACCAGGTCTAAACCAGGACTAAACCAGGTCTAAACCAGGTCTAAACCATGATTAAACCAGGTATCAACCAGGTCTAAACCAGGTCTAAACCAGGTCTAAACCAGAACTAAACCAAGTCTACACCAGGTCTAAACCAAGACAAAACCAGGTCTAAATCAGGACTAAACCAGGTCTACACCAGGTCTAAACCAGGTCTAAACCAAGACAAAACCAGGTCCAAACCAGGACTAAACCAGGTCCAAACCAGGTCTAAACCAGGTCTAAACCAGGACTAAACCAGGTCTACACCAGGTCTAAACCAGGTCTAAACCAGGACTAAACCAGGTCCAAACCAGGTCTAAACCAGGTCTAAACCAGGACTAAACCAGGTCTAAACCAGGTCTAAACCAGGTCTAAACCAGGACTAAACCAGGTCTAAACCAGGACTAAACCAGGTCTACACCAGGTCTAAACCAGGTCTAAACCAAGACAAAACCAGGTCTAAACCAGGTCTAAACCAGGACTAAACCAGGTCTAAACCAGGACTAAACCAGGTCCAAACCAGGTCTAAACCAGGTCTAAACCAGGACTAAACCAGGACTAAACCAGGACTAAACCAGGTCTAAACCAGGTCTAAACCAGGACTAAACCAGGTCTAAACCAGGACTAAACCAGGTCTAAACCAGGTCTAAACCAGGTCTAAACCAGGACTAAACCAGGTCTAAACCAGGACTAAACCAGGTCTAAACCAGGACTAAACCAGGTCCAAACCAGGTCTAAACCAGGACTAAACCAGGTCTACACCAGGTCTAAACCAGGTCTACACCAGGACTAAACCAGGTCCAAACCAGGTCCAAACCAGGTCTAAACCAGGTCTACACCAGGACTAAACCAGGTCCAAACCAGGTCTAAACCAGGACTAAACCAGGTCTACACCAGGTCTAAACCAGGTCTAAACCAGGACTAAACCAGGTCCAAACCAGGTCTAAACCAGGTCTAAACCAGGACTAAACCAGGTCTACACCAGGTCTAAACCAGGACTAAACCAGGTCCAAACCAGGTCTAAACCAGGTCTAAACCAGGATTAAATCAGGTCTACACCAGGTCTAAACCAGGACTAAACCAGGTCTACACCAGGTCTAAACCAGGTCTAAACCAGAACTAAACCAAGTCTACACCAGGTCTAAACCAGGTCTAAACCAAGACAAAACCAGGTCTAAATCAGGACTAAACCAGGTCTACACCAGGTCTAAACCAGGTCTAAACCAAGACAAAACCAGGTCTAAACCAGGTCTTAACCAGGTCTAAACCAGGACTAAACCAGGTCTAAACCAGGACTAAACCAGGTCCAAACCAGGTCTAAACCAGGACTAAACCAGGTCTACACCAGGTCTAAACCAGGTCTAAACCAGGACTAAACCAGGTCCAAACCAGGTCTAAACCAGGTCTAAACCAGGACTAAACCAGGTCTACACCAGGTCTAAACCAGGACTAAACCAGGTCTACACCAGGTCTAAACCAGGTCTAAACCAGAACTAAACCAAGTCTACACCAGGTCTAAACAAAGACAAAACCAGGTCTAAATCAGGACTAAACCAGGTCTACACCAGGTCTAAACCAGGTCTAAACCAAGACAAAACCAGGTCCAAACCAGGTCTAAACCAGGTCTAAACGAGGACTAAACCAGGTCTAAACCAGGACTAAACCAGGTCCAAACCAGGTCTAAACCAGGTCTAAACCAGGACTAAACCAGGTCTACACCAGGTCTAAACCAGGTCTAAACCAGGACTAAACCAGGTCTAAACCAGGTCTAAACCAGGACTAAACCAGGTCTAAACCAGGTCTAAACCAGGTCTAAACCAGGACTAAACCAGGTCTACACCAGGACTAAACCAGGTCTACACCAGGTCTAAACCAGGTCTAAACCAAGACAAAACCAGGTCTAAACCAGGTCTGAACCAGGTCTAAACCAGGTCTAAACCAGGACTAAACCAGGTCTAAACCAGGACTAAACCAGGTCTACACCAGGTCTAAACCAGGACTAAACCAGGTCTAAACCAGGACTAAACCAGGTCCAAACCAGGTCTAAACCAGGACTAAACCAGTTCTACACCAGGACTAAACCAGGTCCAAACCAGGTCTAAACCAGGTCTAAACCAGGACTAAACCAGGTCTACACCAGGTCTAAACCAGGACTAAACCAGGTCTAAACCAGGACTAAACCAGGTCCAAACCAGGTCTAAACCAGGACTAAACCAGGTCTAAACCAGGACTAAACCAGGTCCAAACCAGGTCTAAACCAGGACTAAACCAGGTCCAAACCAGGTCTAAACCAGGACTAAACCAGGTCTACACCAGGTCTAAACCAGGACTAAACCAGGTCCAAACCAGGTCCAAACCAGGTCTAAACCAGGACTAAACCAGGTCTACACCAGGTCTAAACCAGGACTAAACCAGGTCCAAACCAGGTCTAAACCAGGTCTTAACCAGAAATAAACCAGGTCTACACCAGGTCTAAACCAGGACTAAACCAGGTGTACACCAGGTCTAAACCAGGTCTAAACCAGAACTAAACCAAGTCTACACCAGGTCTAAACCAAGACAAAACCAGGTCTAAATCAGGACTAAACCAGGTCTACACCAGGTCTAAACCAGGTCTAAACCAAGACAAAACCAGGTCCAAACCAGGTCTAAACCAGGTCTAAACCAGGACTAAACCAGGTCTAAACCAGGACTAAACCAGGTCCAAACCAGGTCTAAACCAGGTCTAAACCAGGACTAAACCAGGTCTACACCAGGTCTAAACCAGGTCTAAACCAGGACTAAACCAGGTCCAAACCAGGTCTAAACCAGGTCTAAACAAGGACTAAACCAGGTCTAAACCAGGTCTAAACCAGGTCTAAACCAGGACTAAACCAGGTCTAAACCAGGACTAAACCAAGACAAAACCAGGTCTAAACCAGGTCTAAACCAGGTCTAAACCAGGACTAAACCAGGTCTAAACCAGGACTAAACCAGGTCCAAACCAGGTCTAAACCAGGTCTAAACCAGGACTAAACCAGGTCTACACCAGGTCTAAACCAGGTCTAAACCAGGACTAAACCAGGTCTAAACCAGATCTAAACCAAGACTAAACCAGGTCTAAATCAGGACTAAACCAGGTCTAAACCAGGTCTAAACCAGGACTAAACCAGGTCTAAATCAGGACTAAACCAGGTCTAAATCAGGACTAAACCAGGTCTAAACCAGGACTAAACCAGGTCTAAACCAGGTCTAAACCATGATTAAACCAGGTCTAAACCAGGTCTAAACCAGGTCTAAACCAGGTCTAAACCATGATTAAACCAGGTCTCAACCAGGTCTAAACCAGGTCTAAACCAGGACTAAACCAGGTCTCAACCAGGTCTAAACCAGGTCTAAACCAGGACTAAACCAGGTCTAAACCGGGACTAAACCAGGTCTAAACTAGGACTAAACCAGGTCTAAACCAGGACTAAACCAGATCAAAATCAGGACTAAACCAGGTCTAAACCAGGACTAAACCAGGTCTAAACCAGGTCTAAACCATGATTAAACCAGGTATCAACCAGGTCTAAACCAGGTCTAAACCAGGTCTAAACCAGAACTAAACCAAGTCTACACCAGGTCTAAACCAAGACAAAACCAGGTCTAAACCAAGACAAAACCAGGTCTAAACCAGGACTAAACCAGGTCCAAACCAGGTCTAAACCAGGTCTAAACCAGGACTAAACCAGGTCTACACCAGGTCTAAACCAGGTCTAAACCAGGACTAAACCAGGTCCAAACCAGGTCTAAACCAGGTCTAAACCAGGACTAAACCAGGTCTAAACCAGGTCTAAACCAGGTCTAAACCAGGACTAAACCAGGTCTACACCAGGTCTAAACCAGGTCTAAACCAAGACAAAACCAGGTCTAAACCAGCTCTAAACCAGGACTAAACCAGGTCTAAACCAGGACTAAACCAGGTCCAAACCAGGTCTAAACCAGGTCTAAACCAGGACTAAACCAGGTCTACACCAGTTCTAAACCAGGTCTAAACCAGAACTAAACCAAGTCTACACCAGGTCTAAACCAGGTCTAAACCAAGACAAAACCAGGTCTAAATCAGGACTAAACCAGGTCTACACCAGGTCTAAACCAGGTCTAAACCATGATTAAACCAGGTCACAACCAGGTCACAACCAGGTCTAAACCAGGACTAAACCAGGTCTAAACCAGGTCTAAACCAAGACTAAACCAGGTCTAAATCAGGACTAAACCAGGTCTAAACCAGGTCTAAACCAGGACTAAACCAGGTCTAAATCAGGACTAAACCAGGTCTAAATCAGGACTAAACCAGGTCTAAACCAGGACTAAACCAGGTCTAAACCAGGTCTAAACCATGATTAAACCAGGTCTAAACCAGGTCTAAACCAGGACTAAACCAGGTCTCAACCAGGTCTAAACCAGGTTTAAACCAGGACTAAACCAGGTCTAAACCGGGACTAAACCAGGTCTAAACTAGGACTAAACCAGGTCTAAACCAGGACTAAACCAGATCTAAATCAGGACTAAACCAGGTCTAAACCAGGACTAAACCAGGTCTACACCAGGTCTAAACCATGATTAAACCAGGTATCAACCAGGTCTAAACCAGGTCTAAACCAGGTCTAAACCAGGACTAAACCAGGTCTAAACTAGGACTAAACCAGGTCTAAACCAGGACTAAACCAGGTCTCAACCAGGTCTAAACCAGGTCTAAACCAGGACTAAACCAGGTCTAAATCAGGACTAAACCAGGTCTAAACCAGGTCTAAACCGGGACTAAACCAGGTCTAAACTAGGACTAAACCAGGTCTAAACCAGGACTAAACCAGATCTAAATCAGGACTAAACCAGGTCTAAACCAGGACTAAACCAGGTCTACACCAGGTCTAAACCATGATTAAACCAGGTATCAACCAGGTCTAAACCAGGTCTAAACCAGGTCTAAACTAGGACTAAACCAGGTCTAAACCAGGACTAAACCAGGTCTCAACCAGGTCTAAACCAGGTCTAAACCAGGACTAAACCAGGTCTAAATCAGGACTAAATCAGGACTAAACCAGGTCTAAACCAGGACTAAACCAGGTCTAAACCATGATTAAACCAGGTATCAACCAGGTCTAAACCAGGTCTAAACCAGGTCTAAACCAGGTCTAAACCAGGTCTAAACCAGGTCTAACAACTTTTTTACAGGACTTAAAATCTGAAAATGTCTGTTACTTCAGTTTCATTTCGTAAAAAACATAAACATAAAAAAAAGAGACAATGCAAATAAGTGAGAAATTAAATACGAAAATAATGAATTCAAATTAAGTCTGAATGTAATTTTTTCCATTTTTCTAATGTCTGTCAGTGTCAGTTCAGTCCTTGGTCATTGGTGATGTATGTGTCATTCATTTCTTTCTGATGGTCTTTTTTCCGGCTGATAAAAGTACATTCCAAAAGTACATTCCAAAAGTACATTCCTAAAATACATTCCTAAAGTACATTCCTAAAGTATCCATTTATTGTGTCTATGACTGGAGTTTTGAGGCCCAAGTTCATAGTTCTAAAGTTCAGAGTGATGGAAATGTCTGTAACAGTCTGCAGAGCTTTGAGAACTTCAGTCACATGTTTCTGAACAACAGGACAGTCCCAGAACATGTGACAGTGGTTTGTCTCCTGGTGGCACTGTTTCTCCCAGTTTGCACTCCCTTGTGAATAATGAGCACTTTGACCTGGATTTATTAAAAAACAACACATTTTTTTCAGCAAAATTACCTCCAATAATGTGATTTTAAGCTCCTCCTCTTCATCTGTCAAAACAAGATTACCTTTTCTTTCCCATTTGTTTTTCATATATTCAGTAATCTGTCCAGATTAGTAAAGCATAACACTATCATGTGTTTTGGGTCATTCAGAAATGTTGGACTGAAGTTCACAATGCACTGCAGATTCAAACTATGCACTTCAAAACTCTTGCCATGGAAACAATGAATGGATATCTTGGAATGCACATTTAGCAGGAGGAAAAAAAGTCCATCACAAAAAATGTATGACACAAACTGCACTGACAATCAGGGACTGGACCGTTATTGTATTGGACCTTCAGCAAAATGGGGAAAAAATCACATTCAGACTTGATTGGAAAATTGACAAATTCACTATCAAGGACCACGCCACAACAATGGAATATGAACAAATATTTATTGATAATAGTGATGATGGAGCGATGATGGAGCGATGAGAGTTGGCTGGGTAGAGCATGATTGGCATGAGCGTGGCTGCTGCCGTGGATCGGAGCAGCGAAGCCAACAGCTGGATGTGACATGATAGTGATGTAGTGAAAGCATAAACTTTGAGCCTACGAGGTGTGAGAATTGCACAAGTTGACTTCACGTAAGATAATAGTAGGAACAGCTTGATTAGCAACTGAATAGCAGTATAATAAGAATTGCATACGTATAGTGTAATTATAAGTAAGCATGAGCAGAGAAGTGAGTGAATAGATAAAATAGCTTAAGCAAGAACGAGAGAAGCCAATTTATAAAGGGCCAGTGTGTTGAAAATGTAGCTAAGATTAAGCATTGGGCTGAGCTGAGAGGTCGATCTGCGGGCCCGTGGGGCGATGGTTACGTCATCAGCTGTGCGCACTCTGGACAGGGAACCAGGAAGTGCGGAGGCTGACGACAAGAAGATATTTATCACCATAGCGTCTGAAAGAGATGCCTTTCGACTTCGGCCCGATGCAGGCCGGCCGCGGACGCACACGGGGCACACGGGGGCGCGCGGAGTGCAGCACTGGTGCTTTGGCGGGAACAGTGCTGCACGCTGAGGTAAAAAAGGGGGAGAAGAGCGAGGAGGCGTTGCGATTAAGCAGAAGGAGAGCGCTTGTGTCCCATTGGCTATGGAGTAGAGGTTGGTATGTGTTGACGCCCTGGAGGCTGAGGTTTGAGGAGCAGGTGCGTGCAGAGATGATGGTTTATCCACTTTTTATATTTGTAAAACTCTGTAAACTTAAACTTTAAACAAACTTTTCCATTCGTCTAATTTTCAGTTTTGGCGGTAAACCTCAAACTTATTCATCTAACTTAGGTCTAACAGGTCAGACTAAACCAGGTCAGACTAAACCAGGTCAGAGCCACAACTTCCTGTTTCACGTCAGAAGAAAAATGTATAAAAAGTACAAAAGCGATGACACAAACTTGAAGAAACATCTGTAGTTTGCCTCTTCTGAAACACTTCAGACTCAGGACCAGGCTCAGGACCAGGACCAGGATCAGGACCAGGACCAGGACCAGGACCAGGACCAGGCTCAGGCTCAGGCTCAGGAACAGGACCAGTTAAGACTCTGTGTTATAACTGTGTTATGACTGTGTTATAACTGTGCTATAACTCTGTAATTACTGTGTTATGACTGTTATAACTGTGTTATGACTCTGTTATAACTGTGTTATGACTGTGTCGGTGTAATCCCTCATTCGTCCAGGCGTGTTCCATAGTAGAAAAAGCTTCAGTTGTAGTCATCTGGACTCAGTTTGAAAAAATAGACGTCTCCCAATGGGCGGGTCTTACCACAGAACAGTATTAATATCGGAGTTCTCGACCTAAATTCTGTTATTGACAATGACTCTTGGATGAGAGTCGAAACGTCTATTTTTTCAAACTGAGTCCAGATGACTACAACTGAAGCTTTTTCTACTGTGTTATGACTGTGTTATGACTCTGCATTATGACTCTGTGTTATGACTGTGTTATGACTCTGCGATATGACTGCTATGACTACAGGAAAAGTGACAAATGTGCAACAGAGTCACAACTCAGTTATAACACAGTTATAACACAGTCATAACACAGTCATAACAGTCATAACAGTTATAACACAGTCATAATAGAGTCATAACATAGAGTCATAACAGTCATAACACAGACATGATTAGTTTCAAGAGTCTTTAAAATACAGTAAGTAGTTTACAGTAGCAGCAAAATTGCAGTAATAGTAGTAGTAGTAGTATTTGTTGTATTTTCTGGTCACAGGTTTGATGTGTTTCTAAGAGACTGAGCTAATGAGGAAAGTCTCTGCAAAGTTGGAACCTCTGAGGACCAGGACCAAAACAAGGACTAAACCAGAACTCAACCAAGACCAAAAAGGACTAACCAGATCTAGTCCAAGTGTTCATTGTTTATCGATTTTAAAAAATGACAACGATTATATCTAATGGATCAAAATGAGTGTTGGCAGGAGACACAGCTGTAGGTGAAGTGTGCCGCTGCCAGGTCTGTGATGCTGTGAGCTCCACACTCTCACGAGATGGTGCGTGGTTCAACATGGGGCGCGCTGCTGCTAGCAAGAAAACAAACGTTCTCATAGATAAATAGACTCATCCACCTCAACTGATTTGTCCTAATCATCCCCTCCTCTCAAAACGTTTGTATTTCACTGCTCCTTGATGTAGTTTTACTCATGTCTTCTCTCCTCAGATGACCTGTTCTCCGCTGTGACCTGCTCCTCCTGTGGTGGACTCGTCTCGTTTCTCATTGGTCGCAGACTCTAAACTCCGCTCTGGGGCAGGCGGCTCAGCGCTTCCTCCTGAAGCTCCAGGTCGAGGGAATGGGAAGCGCTCGAGTCAACAGTCAACACGTTAACAGCAGTCGCTACAACTCCGTGTCCTCGGATGAGATGAAGCTAGCCACCGCTAACGCCACACCCAACGGCAAAGCCAAAGCGCCACGTCCGCAGAGCCGCTTCGTGAAGAAGGACGGTCACTGTAATGTGACGTTCGTGAACATGAGCGAGAAAGGCCAGCGTTACCTGGCTGACCTGTTCACCACATGCGTGGACGTGCGCTGGAGATACATGCTGCTCATCTTCTTCCTCGCCTTTGTCCTATCCTGGCTCTTCTTCGGCTGCGTCTTCTGGCTCTTGACGCTACTCCACGGCAACAGCAAGTGTGTGTCTAATGTGGGCACCTTCACCGCGGCCTTCCTCTTCTCCGTGGAGACGCAGACCACCATCGGCTACGGCTACAGATACGTGACGGACGAGTGTCCACTGGCCGTGTTCGCCGTGGTGCTGCAAAGTATTCTGGGATGCATCATTGACGCCTTCATCATCGGCGCCGTCATGGCCAAGATGGCCAAACCCAAGAAGCGCAATGAGACGCTGGTGTTCAGCCACAATGCGGTGATTGTGCTGCGCGATGGCCGGCTCTGCCTCATGTGGCGTGTGGGAAACCTGCGGCGGAGCCACCTAGTGGAGGCGCATGTGCGCGCGCAGCTGCTGCGCTCGCGAGTCACAGACGAAGGCGAGTTTATCCCTCTGGACCAGACCGACATAAACGTGGGCTTTGACAGCGGCGTGGACCGGATCTTCCTGGTGTCGCCCATCACTGTGGTGCACGTGATTGACGAGCAGAGCCCGTTCTACGCGCTGAGCCTCGCCGGCCTGCAGGGGGCAGACTTTGAGGTGGTGGTGATCCTGGAGGGCATGGTGGAGGCCACGGCCATGACCACACAGTGCAGGAGCTCGTACCTCGCTCATGAGATCCTCTGGGGCCAGCGCTTTGAGCCGGTGCTGTTCGAGGACAAGAACTGTTACAAAGTGGACTACTCCAGGTTTCACAAGACCTACGAGGTCCTGAACACGCCGCGGTGCAGCGCCCGAGACCTCGCCGAGAACAAGTACCTGCTGCAGGACTCACACTTCTGCTACGAGAACGAGATGGAGCCTGAGGAACTAGAGGACCAAGAGGAACAAGAGGAACCTAAAGAGAGGGGAGAGGACAAAGAGTCTGAGCAGGGGGAGGAGTCAGAGCGGGGGAAGGAGTCAGATTGGAGGGAGGAGTCAGAGCGGGGGGAGGAGTCAGAGCAGAGGGAGGAGTCAGAGCAGAGGGAGGAGTCAGATGGGTCAAACAGACTCGGCACAGGAGAGCAGCGTAACCTGTGAGCTGACCTCACCTACTAAGCTGCGATAAAGCTCTGCCTCTTAAAGGGGCGTGGACGGTACGGCTGAAGTCCAGCCTGAAGTGAAGGGGGTGGAGTCTGTGAAAAGGGGGTGGGGCCATGCTTCTGGCACTGTTTCACATGGAGGAGGTTTTTACTGAAAATGACCAATAATGTAATGATTTTAGTCACAACAAACGTGTTAAATGTTTCAAAACTCATAGAATAATGAAGTTTTGAATGGTCTGTTCAGCTTCTGGTGAATGTTACCTTCACCAGAAATGTGAAGATGATTTCACTTTGTTATTTGAATGTGTTTTATTTATGACGATAGCGTTAGCATTAGCATTGAGACACCAACTCGTCCCTTATAAACACACTCTGATCCGTCATGATTTAGTCTTTTTAGACTTCAGGTGCTTTTCCCGACCTCCGACCTCCACGTGTCAAGAACGTCTCAGTTTGTGTGAAACGTCTCAAAGAACGCTTTGTGTTTGATTTGAAAGACAGAGTGTTTACTTTGGTCCAGGTCTCCGTCTCATTCTCACCTGGTTAGATAAAGGTTATAAATACTCAAATAAACTCTGTTAGCTTAGCCTGCGTGCCGCTGTGCACGGAGCCAATGTGCTGAATGTCCTGTCTTTTCTCATCCCCAGTCAAAGCTCTAACTTTCACAATCCTAAACCTGTTCGATTCTACATTTACAGCAAGCCATAAATGCCAACATATTACATATCATCTGAAATTTTATTTTCTCTGAACACTCTCTATTTTACATTCTCGAGGCCTGTAATATTTCATACAGATGAAGTACAACTCTTATCTGAGCGCGTGCGGCGTTCTGCTTCTGCTAAACGGTTTCCAAAGTGATGAGGGCGGAGCTTCAGTGCTGCTAACGCTGTCGCTCGACACTATTTTATATATTGTATCATTTACGTTCATGACAAAAGGCCCACGACTTCTGGTACTGAGCAGTTTTGGATGAATTCTGCCGTTTGTTTGCGATGTTTTTTGAATTCAGGTCCAGGGCCGGCCCAGCCTATAAGCGAACTAAGCAGCCGCGTAGGGCCCCGAGGCGTTAATAGGGCCCCCAATCTGGCAACCCGTCTTATGAGAAGTGCAAGCGCAGCGTGCGCCACTAGTGTAGTAGCGCTGCTGGCGCGGCAGCGCACACAGCGGTAACATATAACGCACAAACTGCATTTATTTGTAATGACAATCTGGCAACCAAGACACCAAACCTGCGCTGATTGGTCAACTTCATTGTGCGCGAGCAGAACGAGAGCAAAACATAAACACAACACAACGTGGTCCTCATGTCCAGAAGAATATGTCTCCTGATGCCGAAAAACGAAAGAAGAAACTTCTTGACGATGTAAAGAAACTGCAAACTCAACAACACTTTCCAGGTATTGAACTTCTCTTACAAAGAGACGGTTAGTGCTGCTGTTTGAAACAACACGATTCTGTCACGTTAGTTCGCTCAGGCTGGAGGCGACGAGAGCTCTGCCCCGCGCATAATAATATGTGTCTGAATGAAAGATAATAAGTTTCACATTTACACCAGCCCGGTAGTGTCAGCTGCAGGTGAGGCCGGTGAGGGGCCTCTATGGCCCAGGTCACTAAGAGGCGGAGATCCGGTCCGGACGAGCGCCGTCTCGTCCAGAACCTCTGACGTGAAACTTTGGAGTGAACAGTGTGCGGCCCCTGTCCCGGGCCCCTGTCCCGGGCCCCTGTCCCGGGCCCCTGTGCAGCCTCACTTAGAGATGAGCGGGTTTGAGTTTGCGTCCCTCTCTCTCACATCACCATGTGTGAGATCAATCGTGACTCGTGATGTCTGTTTCACTTTGACTTCTTAACGTGCAATAAGAGGAACGTAAAGGTGCAGGAGTCCAGTGTGTGGTGTTCTGATCAGAACAAACATTTATATTGTAATTCACTTTTAATAGAGCAATAAAACATTTCAATTCATTTAAAAAGCATCATTAGACTATTTGTTATAAATTATAATAAATTGATAGTGAAAAATAACCAGACATATTATGATTACGTCTGTTATAGAATAATACTATATATTTTTATACAAAAGTGGCAAAGTTGCAGAAACGCAGTCTCTTCACTAAAGCTAGGTTTGGACCTTCACTTCTCGTTCTGTTCATTCTCTGGGAATAACATGTTTGCACTGTTTTATCAGTGTTAATTGTTAATCAAGCAATGCTTATGCCATTTGTTTAATTTAATATAACTTGTTTTGTCACTTTGGCAAGAAGGAACAGTTGGGAGCTGTAAAAGATAAATTAGTAAAGTAACTATTACTTTTACATTTTCAGTTAAAATTAATAAATTTGACCATAATTATTTTTCATAGCCATTATTGTATTGAGTAATTAAGTACACTAATGTATTAATAACTGGCTTTAGTCATTTTCTCCTGGCACAGTTTCATCACATCATCATTTTATAGCATTACAACCTCAACATTTTACTCTTACTTTAGCCGGCTGGACCACATTAAAATGCACCAGAGGACCCAAAAAAGTCTGAAACCCCCCCCGTTCATTAATTTAAACTGCTAATGTGGCTGTAGACCCTTAACAGCCACAAATACACACAAAAACATATCTGGGACGTGTGTTATTTGTACAGGGAGTAGAGGTGATGTCAGCGGAATACCAAGTTGCATTGTGGGATTTAAGTTAGCAATATTTCAGCTTGTGAGGTGCTGAGAATAAACTAACTGGCAAACGGATGCCCTGGAGTTTTGGTGCGCTTTGTTTGCGTTGAAGAAAGTTCCCATATGTGAATTGTTCACTGACAATGGCAATAAAACTGATTCTGATGACGTGGTGAGGGGCCCCCAAAAATGTTTTCGCTTAGGGCCCCCTGAAGGCTTGGGCCGGCCCTGTTCAGGCCTTAAGCGACGGGACGAGTGCAGTTTGATGTCTGTTGTCAGTAAAATACAACATGAAGTATTTATAAATGTGTAAAATGACGAGGTTTAGGAGCTTTACTTATACTACATCCTCAGTTCATGTGTTTTCGGTGTTTTTCCAAACCAAACGAGCCGAATCTTCCTGTGCGTTTGGCAAAGGTTTCATTTCGAGTTTTACGCCAACGTTTGTACCAGAAACGTTCTTTTACTGTTGGTTATTTCTGATGAACATTTTGACATTTGATCAAATCAAATCAATTTATTTTTGTAAGGCCCAAAATCACAACAACAGTTGCCTCTGAGGGCCACAGGGAGAAATGAATCAACAATGTATGTTGTGGCGATGGAGTCAGACAATGTCTGTGGTGGCGAGGGACGATGTCCCATTTGATGCTTTAAGTTCAGACGCTGCAGACGAACAGGATCGAAAGGTCTCAATATGAAACTTTCCTCACCAAAATGTCACGTTTTCACACAGAAATAACACATTTTCGGGGGAAAAACTGCCAAAATGTCACGTATTTGGGACATTTAAATGTGCCCACATTTTAGACACAGAAACGTTCACAGAGGATTTTGGATTTCTGATGGAGTTTGTGACTAAACTCGATGTGAGTGAAAACTGGCCTTATTTCTTGGACTTGAGAGTGTGATAAATGAGGCTCAGAACCTTGTGTGGGAGGAGCATGTCTCTGTGGGAGGAGCATGTCTGTGGGAGAAGAACAGACTGGACAGGTCAAAGGTTAAATGAGAGAGAAACTGGCCTTGTTTTTCCTGCAGTGTCTGGTCTTAAAGTCCTTTGTGTTTTTAGAGTCTTTCCACAGTTTTCTTCATAATCAACAGTTTGTTCATGACTGTAGCTCCAGCAGTGAAAACTCAGGGCCATTTCATCCCGAGGGCCCACAAAACTTGACTTGAGGGCCACATTTAGCCCCCGCGCCATAGTTTGAACAGCCTTATTGAAATATCTGCATGTATGAAATGTCCAAAGTGTTCATGAGCTTCTGACGCAGCTGTAAATACCTCCAGATGTTTCCGTCTTCCAGGAGAAAAGACACCGTTTTTATATCAAATTTGTATCGTTTGTATCGAACTTTTCAATAAAAATCTAAACTTTTTTCATTTTGTGTTTCTTTTTTGTTGAGGCAGTTTCAGGTTGAAAAAGAAAAAAAGAAGTAAAACCAAAATGATTGAGAGGTTTTGATAAAGAAAATACCAAAAACAGAAACAAAGAACAATAGAGAATTTTTAAATTCACAATTTTTGTGGGATTATTTCTGGAAGAAATATAGAACCAAACCAGGTCTAAATTTAGACCTGGTTTAAATTTAGACCAGGTCTGAATTTAGATCTGGTTTAGTCCTGGTTTAGATCTGGTTTAGTCCTGGTTTAGACCTGGTTTAGACCTGGTTTAGTCCTTGTTGTTGAGTGGTGTGAAGCCGGATTTGTCTCAGTCTAAACAATCATAGTTTTTAAAAGCGTTTTATTTGAGCCAAAGCGTCACAACAGGAAGTGACGTCAGCACACTTCCTGTCCCATGTGTGAAGTCAAGATCTGAGCCAGGTCCTGAACTCAATGGTTTTCAGCTCGATGGGCCACTTTATAACTGCACTTCCTCCTGCCTCAGAAAACATGACAAAATACTTCAACTATAGTCAACGAATAGTTTAATTTAATTGAATCTTAATTTGAAGGGTGACAGTGCAGAGATATTGAAGAGCTCATTTCCATCTGTGGCCCCTGATTTAGTGAAATAGTTTACCGGCCCGTGACAGCAGAGTTACTGGTCAGATCTG
This sequence comes from Eucyclogobius newberryi, assembly GCF_026437365.1. Classification (NCBI taxonomy): domain Eukaryota; kingdom Metazoa; phylum Chordata; class Actinopteri; order Gobiiformes; family Gobiidae; genus Eucyclogobius; species Eucyclogobius newberryi. Next base: position 13,930,664 of record NW_027315735.1, on the reverse strand, counting down.
TGGAGAGGCAACGCTCACAGCGAGAAAACGGCTTTTTAAAGGTGTTTTTGAGCAATAAAATGCTCACTTAAGTAAATGCAAGAGATCCGTTTAGTGCCATACTGTGGAACCTTCATACTGTGGAACCTTCATACTGTGGAACCTTCATACTGTGGAACCTTCATACTGTGGAACCTTCATACTGCGGAACCTTCATACTGCGGAACCTCATACTGTGGAACCTTCATACTGTGGAACCTTCATACTGTGGAACCTTCATACTGTGGAACCTTCATACTGTGGAACCTTCATACTGTGGAACCTTCATACTGCGGAACCTTCATACTGCGGAACCTCATACTGCGGAACCTTCATACTGCGGAACCTCATACTGTGGAACCTTCATACTGCGGAACCTTCACACTGTGGAACCTTCATACTGCGGAACTTCATACTGTGGAACCTTCATACTGCGCAACCTTCATACTGCGGAACCTTCATACTGCGGAACCTTCATACTGTGGAACCTTCATACTGTGGAACCTTCATACTGTGGAACCTTCATACTGTGGAACCTTCATACTGTGGAACCTTCATACTGTGGAACCTTCATACTGCGGAACCTTCATACTGCGGAACCTCATACTGTGGAACCTTCATACTGCGGAACCTTCATACTGCGGAACCTCATACTGTGGAACCTTCATACTGCGGAACCTTCACACTGTGGAACCTTCATACTGCGGAACTTCATACTGTGGAACCTTCATACTGCGGAACCTTCATACTGCGCAACCTTCATACTGCGGAACCTTCATACTGCGGAACCTTCATACGGCGAACCCTTCATACTCTGGAACCTTCATACTGCGGAACCTTCACACTGCGGAACCTTCATACTGCAGAACTGAGGAACTTCATACTGCGGAACCTTCATACTGCTGAACTGCGGAACCTTCATGCTGTGGAAACTTCATACTGTGGAACCTGCATACTGCGGAACCTTCATACTGCGAAACCTTCATACTGTGGAACCTTCATACTGTGGAACCTTCATACTGTGGAACCTTCATACTGCGGAACTGCGGAACCTTCATACTGTGGAACCTTCATACTGCGGAACTGCGAAACCTTCATACTGTAAAACTTTCATACTGTGGAACCTTCATACTGTGGAACCGTCATACTGCGGAACCTTCATACTGTGGAACCTTCATACTGTGGAACCTTCATACTGTGGAACCTTCATACTGCGGAACTGCGGAACCTTCATACTGTGGAACCTTCATACTGTGAAACCTTCATACTGCGGAACCTTCATACTGCGGAACCTTCATACTGCGGAACCTTCATACTGCAGAACTGAGGAACTTCATACTGCGGAACCTTCATACTGCAGAACTGCGTAACCTTCATACTGTGGAACATTCATACTGCGGAACTGCGGAACCTTCATGCTGTGGAACCTTCATACTGTGGAACCTTCATGCTGTGGAACCTTCATACTGTGGAACCTGCATACTGTGGAACCATCATACTGCGAAACCTTCATACTGTAAAACTTTCATACTGTGGAACCTTCATACTGCGGAAACCTTCATACTGTGGAACCTTCATACTGTGGAACCTTCATACTGCGGAACTGCGGAACCTTCATACTGCGGAACCTTCATACTGCAGAACTGCAGAACTTCATACTGCGTAACCTTCATACTGCAGAACTGCGCAACCTTCATACTGTGGAACTGCGGAACCTTCATACTGCAGTACCGTCATACTGCGTCATACTGTGGAACCTTCGAACCTTCATGCTGCGGAACCTTCATACTGTGGAACCGTCATACTGCTTCATACTGCGGAACCTTCATACTGTGGAACCATCATACTGCGTCATACTGTGGAACCTTCATACTGCGGAACCTTCATACTGTGGAATCTTCATACTGTGGAACCTTCATACTGTGGAACCTTCATACTGCGGAACCTTCATACTGTGGAACCTTCATACTACGGAACCTTCATACTGCGGAACCGTCATACTACGGAACCTTCATAGTGCGGAACCGTCATACTGTGGAACCTTCATACTGTGGAACCTTCATACTGCGGAACCTCATACTGTGGAACCTTCATACTGTGGAACCTTCATACTGTGGAACCTTCATACTGCGGAACCTCATACTGTGGAACCTTCATACTGTGGAACCTTCATACTACGGAACCTTCATACTGCGGAACCGTCCTACTACGGAACCTTCATAGTGCGGAACCGTCATACTGCGGAATCTTCATACTGTGGAACCTTCATACTGCGGAACCTTCATACTGCGGAACCTTCGTACTGTGGAACCTTCATACTGTGGAACCTTCATACTGTGGAACCTTCATACTGTGGAACCTTCATACTGTGAAACCGTCATACTATGGAACCTTCATACTGCGGAACCTTCATGTTGTGGAACCTTGATACTGTGGAACCTTTGAACTGCGGAACCTTCATGCTGCGGAACCTTCATACTACGGAACCTTCATACTGCGGAACCTACATACTGTGGAACTTTCATACTGCGGACCCTTTATACTGCGGAACCTTCATACTGCGGAACCTTCATACTGCAGAACTGCGGAACCTTCATACTGTGGAACCTTATTACTGCGGAACCTTCATTCTGCAGAACTGCGGGTACTTCATACTGCGGAACCTTTATACTACAGAACTGTGGAACCTTCATACTGTGGAACCTTCATACTGCGGAACTGCGAAACCTTCATACTGTAAAACTTTCATACTGTGGAACCTTCATACTGTGGAACCGTCATACTGCGGAACCTTCATACTGTGGAACCTTCATACTGTGGAACCTTCATACTGTGGAACCTTCATACTGCGGAACTGCGGAACCTTCATACTGTGGAACCTTCATACTGTGAAACCTTCATACTGCGGAACCTTCATACTGCGGAACCTTCATACTGCGGAACCTTCATACTGCAGAACTGAGGAACTTCATACTGCGGAACCTTCATACTGCAGAACTGCGTAACCTTCATACTGTGGAACATTCATACTGCGGAACTGCGGAACCTTCATGCTGTGGAACCTTCATACTGTGGAACCTTCATGCTGTGGAACCTTCATACTGTGGAACCTGCATACTGTGGAACCATCATACTACGGAACCTTCATACTGCGGAACCGTCCTACTACGGAACCTTCATAGTGCGGAACCGTCATACTGCGGAATCTTCATACTGTGGAACCTTCATACTGCGGAACCTTCATACTGCGGAACCTTCGTACTGTGGAACCTTCATACTGTGGAACCTTCATACTGTGGAACCTTCATACTGTGGAACCTTCATACTGTGAAACCGTCATACTATGGAACCTTCATACTGCGGAACCTTCATGTTGTGGAACCTTGATACTGTGGAACCTTTGAACTGCGGAACCTTCATGCTGCGGAACCTTCATACTACGGAACCTTCATACTGCGGAACCTACATACTGTGGAACTTTCATACTGCGGACCCTTTATACTGCGGAACCTTCATACTGCGGAACCTTCATACTGCAGAACTGCGGAACCTTCATACTGTGGAACCTTATTACTGCGGAACCTTCATAGTGCGGAACCGTCATACTGCGGAATCTTCATACTGTGGAACCTTCATACTGCGGAACCTTCATACTGCGGAACCTTCGTACTGTGGAACCTTCATACTGTGGAACCTTCATACTGTGGAACCTTCATACTGTGGAACCTTCATACTGTGAAACCGTCATACTATGGAACCTTCATACTGCGGAACCTTCATGTTGTGGAACCTTGATACTGTGGAACCTTTGAACTGCGGAACCTTCATGCTGCGGAACCTTCATACTACGGAACCTTCATACTGCGGAACCTACATACTGTGGAACTTTCATACTGCGGACCCTTTATACTGCGGAACCTTCATACTGCGGAACCTTCATACTGCAGAACTGCGGAACCTTCATACTGTGGAACCTTATTACTGCGGAACCTTCATTCTGCAGAACTGCGGGTACTTCATACTGCGGAACCTTTATACTACAGAACTGTGGAACCTTCATACTGTGGAACCTTCATACTGCGGAACTGCGAAACCTTCATACTGTAAAACTTTCATACTGTGGAACCTTCATACTGTGGAACCGTCATACTATGGAACCTTCATACTGCGGAACCTCATACTGTGGAACCTTCATACTGTGGAACCTTCATACTACGGAACCTTCATACTGCGGAACCGTCCTACTACGGAACCTTCATAGTGCGGAACCGTCATACTGTGGAACCTTCGAACCTTCATACTGCGGAACCTTCATACTGTCGAACCGTCCTACTGCGTCATACTGTGGAACCTTCATAGTGCGGAACCGTCATACTGTGGAACCTTCATACCGTGGAACCTTCATACTGCGGAACCTCATACTGTGGAACCTTCATACTGTGGAACCTTCATATTGTGGAACCTTCATACTGCGGAATCTTCATACTGTCGAACCTTCATACTGCGGAACCTTCATACTGCGGAACCTTCATACTGTGGAAGCTTCATACTGTGGAACCTTCATACTACGGAACCTTCATACTGCGGAACCGTCATACTGTGGAACCTTCATACTGTGGAACCTTCATACTGTGGAACCTTCATACTGTGAAACCGTCATACTATGGAACCTTCATACTGCGGAACCTTCATGTTGTGGAACCTTGATACTGTGGAACCTTCGAACTGCGGAACCTTCACGCTGCGGAACCTTCATACTACGGAACCTTCATACTGCGGAACCTACATACTGTGGAACTTTCATACTGCGGACCCTTCATACTGCGGAACCTTCATACTGTGGAACCTTCATACTGCGGAACCTTCATACTGCGGAACTGCGGAACCTTCATACTGTGGAACCTTATTACTGCGGAACCTTCATTCTGCAGAACTGCGGGTACTTCATACTGCGGAACCTTTATACTACAGAACTGCGGAACCTTCATACTGCGGAACCGTCATACTGCGTCATACTGTGGAACCTTCGAACCTTCATACTGCGGAACCTTCATACTGCGGAACCTTCATACTGTGGAACCGTCATACTGCGTCATACTGTGGAACCTTCATATTGCGGAACCTTCATACTGTGGAACCTTCATACTGTGGAACTTTCATACTGTGGAACCTTCATACTGCGGAACCTTCATACTGTGGAACTTTCATACTGTGGAACTTTCACACTGTGGAATCTTCATACTGTGGAACCTTCATACTGTGGAACCTTCATACTGTGGAACCTTCATACTGCGGAACCTTTATACTGTGGAACCTTCTGGGCTGAAGTCTTCTCTGTGGAGCAGCAGGAGGTGGAAAAGTGCCTCAGTGCAGCTTTAACATTTAAGAAGCTTTGTCTGTGTCATTGTGAACCGGCTCCTGCAGGACTCACCTGCTCCTTCTGCAGGTGAGTCCTGTTGTTTACCTACCGTTGCCGTGGAGACGCTGGCACTCAGCTGAGGTAGCCATTAGCAATGCAACGCTAACGTATAAAGCCAACAACACACTGCAGGTCATTGGGGACATCTGAAACCTGAAACATCTCCTGAAAAACTAGACTCAACAAAAAATCTGATTAAATACAATAAAAAAAGACTCAACTTTAAAGAATTGACTACATTTGAAAAAGTTGGCAAAACTTAATGCCTCAGATTGTGTCAGATAACCTCCCTGTGCCTCAGATTGTGTCAGATGCCCTCCCTGTGTCAGTCAGATTGTGTCAGATGCCCTCCCTGTGTCTCAGATTGTGTCAGATGCCCTCCCTCCCATGGTGTTTGTTTCATTAGCTGGTGTTAGCGTGTGACTAGCCTCGTTAGCCTCTGGTCACTGACACTGTCCCTGATTGATGACCTCACCTCGACCTCGTTACGGTGGGTAATGGGGCGCGCCTGAGATCTCCATGGCAATGAGAGCCGGGAACAGCTACAGAAGAAAACAACAGCAGCAAACATCCACCTACAGAAGACAAAGATCAGGACGAAACACGCCAAAGACCTGGCCCTGGCCCTGGCCCTGGCCCTGGTCCTGGTCCTGGCCCTGGTCCTGGCCCTGGTCCTGGTCCTGGTCCTGGCTCTGGCCCTGGTCCTGGTCCTGGTCCTGGCTCTGGTCCTGGTCCTGGCCCTGGCCCTGAATAAGTGGGTCTAAACATGATGTTGCATTGGCCTAAACTATCTAAATCTTAAGTTGTGTTGATCTCAGGAGCTTCTAAAGTGTTGACATTGTGTGTGTTTTGTCCAGACTCAAGTTCACGGCTCTGATTCTTCAAAATCTCTATCGAGCGTCAGCTTCCTGTTTCTGGAGGAAGTGGTGTGTCTTTTCAAGGAGGATTGGGCTCTAAATTTAAACTCACAGCTGTTCAGCGCTAACGACAGCTGCAGACGCTAACAGGAAGCTAACAGGAAGCTAACAGGAAGCACTCACGGCCAAAGGGAAGCTAACAGGACGCAAACATGAAATGCCAGGTCAGAGGTCAGCTTCTGAAGCTGCTGTGTCTGAGTCATCAAACCTCTGGTTTTTGAGCCTGTTGATAATGATGATTAGTCCTACATATTATTGCATTGGAACAGAATGGCCATATTTGTGCTTATATTATAGAAAACAGATGAAACAAACAAAATTAAAGCCGCAAGCGGCATCCAACGGCCCTCACGGGCCGCCGGCCTTCCGACTCTGCGCTTTCGACTTGATAAAGATGGCGCCCTTATTGTGTTTTGAATTAAAAAAGAACTTGACAGACGGCGACACATTGGACATGGCCAATCCAGGGTAAACGAACACAAGTGTCAGTCAAATTTGCTGCTCCGCCGCACAGAGACCGTAGCACTTAGAATATAAATATGGATAACTTTTGATGCCCCACTTGTGTAGATGATATTGCCCAAAGTAAAGCTTGATCGGGCTATTGCCCACGGAGGAGTTTGTTAAAGTGTGAAGCGTAAATGTGAACATTTCAAGGATTTAGCGTTTTTCCCATCTGTGGCAGTATATTTGCAGCTCCACGGCACAGAGACCGTAGCACTTAGAATCAAAATATGGATAAGTTTTGATGCCCCACTTGTGTAGATGATTCTCCCCAAATATGAATTTGATCGGAAAATCGCCCTAGGAGGAGTTGGTTAAAGTGTGAAGCGTAAAAATGTGGTCATTTAGAGATTTCGCTGTTTTCCCATTTGTGACATATATTTGCGGGTCCGCAACACAGAGACGGTAGCACTTAGAATCAAAATATGGATAACTTTTGATGCCCCGCTTGTGTAGATGATTTTCCCCAAATATGAGTTTGGACAATCAGACAATCGCCCTAGGAGGAGTTTGTTAAAGTGTGAAGCGTAAAAATGTGGTGATTTGAGCAATTTCGCGATTTTCCCATAAGGATAACATGGGATGTTTCTGTCATCGCTACGGTTACGCCGTACAAAATATGACTTTGGCTCTCATACTTTTATGATCAGGATGGCAAATTAGAATTTTGTGCAAAATATCATGTAATTTGGAAAAACTCTATTGTTTATAGGCCACTCTTGAGGCCAAATAGTCAGAATTCAGGGAAATGTTTGCGGCTCCGTCGCACAGAGACCGTAAAAGTTATCCTTAAAATTTGGATAACTTTAGATGCCCCACTTGTCTAGAGGACGTACACCGATTTTGAGGTTCGTGGGCAAAACGCACTAGGAGGAGTTCGTTAAAAGTGTGAAACATAAAAATGTGGATATTCGAGAGATTTAGCAATTTTCCCATAGGGATAACATGGGAGGTTTCCGTCATGGCTACGGCTACGCCGTAAAAATTAAGGCATAAGTTTGATTGGCCTTTTGCTCGGGACCCCAAAATAGAATTTTGGGCAAAGTTTAGAACATTTGTGTAAAACCAGTTTTTGTCCATCAATGTTCACTCAAAGGCAACTCTGTAGGGGGCGCTATCGCGCCCATTTCAATTTTTGTCATCCTAAACTGGTCCAAACTTGAAAGTTTAACAACTGATTCAAATTTGGTCCTAATCGGACTCGTTTTGATCAAATGGGAGCAATTTTTAGATCTGCAATATTCCAAAATAAGTTGTCCAACTTTGCGGCTGCGCCGCACACAGACCGTAAAAGGTATCTCAAAAAATTGGATAACTTTAGATGCCCCACTTGTCCAGAGGACGTACGCCGATTTTGAAGTCAGTGGGCAAAACGCCCTAGGAGGAGTTCGTCAAAGTTTGACGTGAACAAAATGGCTAACACAGCGTGTTTTCATTTTCAAAGGAAGATGGCGGCCATAGGGTAAGTCTGGGGGCGTGGCCACAATAATATTTTTTTTTGTCTTCAAGAGAGGAATGCGTGTCCCGAATTTCGTAGCTTTACGCCAAAGTTGACCTCGGGGCGTCTCCCATAGGCGCAATGTATTTTGACTTTTGTTGGTGGCGCTGTCGCGCCATTTTTTAACGAAAAAAAAAATGGCCCAGAAAAAATCAAATTTTTCGCCAATTCTGAATTTTGGGCAACGTTTGGTGAGTTTTTGAGTATGTTCAGGGGGTCAAATTAGAGCTCAAAAAGCAGAAGAACAAGAAAAATAAAAATTAAAGCCGCAAGCGGCATCCAACGGCCCTCGCGGGCCGCCGGCCTTCCGACTCTGTGCTTTCGACTTGATAAAGATGGCGCCCTTATTGTGTGTGAATTAGAAAAGAACTTGACAGACGGGGACACATTGGACATGGCCAATCCAGTGCAAATCAACACAAGTGTCAGTCAAATTTGCTGCGCCGCCGCACAGAGACAGCAGCACTCTGAATATAAATATGGATAACTTTTGATGCCGCGCTTGTGTAGATGATATTTCCCAAAGTAAAGCTTGATCGGACTATTGCCCACGGAGGAGTTTGTTAAAGTGTGAAGCGTAAATGTGAACATTTCAAAGATTTGGCGTTTTTCCCATTTGTGACAGTATATTTGCAGCTGCACGGCACAGAGACCGTACCACTTAAAATCAAAATATGACTAATTTTTGATGCCCCGCTTGTGTAGATGATTTCCCCAAATATGAGTTTGATCGGACAATCGCCCTAGGAGGAGTTTGTTAAAGTGTGAAGCGTAAAAATGTGGTGATTTGAGCGATTTAGCGATTTTCCCATAAGGATAACATGGGATGTTTCTGTCATCGCTACGGTTACGCCGTACAAAATATGACTTTGGCTCTCATACTTTTGTGATCAGGATGGCAAATTAGAATTTTGTTCAAAATATCATGTCATTTGGAAAAACTCTATTGTTTATAGGCCACTCTGAAGGCCAAATAGTCAGAATTCTGGGAAACGTTTGCGGCTCCGTCGCACAGAGACCGTAAAAGCTATCCTTAAAATTTGGATAAATTTAGATGCTCCACTTGTCTAGAGGACGTACACCGATTTTGAGGTCGGTGGGCAAAACGCACTAGGAGGACTTCGTTAAAGTGTAAAACATAAAAATGTGGATATTCGAGAGATTTTGCGGTTTTCCCATAGGGATAAAATGGGAGGTTTATGTCATCGCTACGACTACGCCGTAAAAATTAAGGCATTTGTCTGATTGGCTTTTTTGATCGCGACGCCAAAATAGAATTTTGGGTAAAGTTTAGAAAATTTTTGTAAAACTAATTTTTGACCTTCAATGTTAATTTAAAGGTCACTCTGTAGGGGGCGCTATCGCGCCCATTTCAATTTTGTCATCATAAACTGGTCCAAACTAGAAAGTTGAACAACTGATTCAAATTTGGTCCTAATCGGACTTGTTTTGATCAAATGGGAACAATTTTTAGATCTGCAATATCCCAAAATAAGTTGTCCAACTTTGCGGCTGCGCCGCACACAGACCGTAAAAGGTATCTCAAAAAATTGGATAACTTTAGATGCCCCACTTGTCCAGAGGACGTCCGCCGATTTTGAAGTCGGTGGGCAAAACGCCCTAGGAGGAGTTCGTCAAAGTTTGACGTGAACAAAATGGCTAACACAGCGTGTTTTCATTTTCAAAGGAAGATGGCGGGCATAGGGTAATTCTGGGGGCGTGGCCACAATAATATTTGTTTTTTGTCCTCACGAGAGGAATGCGTGTTCCGAATTTCGTAGCTCTACGACAAAGTTGACCTCGGGGCGTCTCCCATAGGCGCAATGTATTTTGACTTTTGTCGGTGGCGCTGTCGCGCCATTTTTTAACAAAAAAAAAAATGGCCCAGAAAAAACAAAATTTTTCGCCGATTTTGAATTTTGGGTAAAGTTTGGTGAGTTTTTGAGCATGTTCAGGGGGTCAAATTAGAGTTCAAAGCGCTGAAGAAGAACAAGAAAAATTAAAGCCGCAAGCGGCATCCAACGGCCCTCGCGGGCCGCCGGCCTTCCGACTCTGCTCTCTGCATTTTACAGAGTTGGCGCAAACGCAATTGTCTAAGAACTAAGACAGTGACACATTGGACATGTACAATGCTGTGCTTAACCAGTGCAAATGAAGACAAATATCGGTCAAATGTGCAGCTCCAGCGCACAGAGACCGTGACACTTGGAATAAAAATATGGATAACTTTTGATGCCCCGCTTGTGTAGATGATTCTCCCCAAATATGAACTTGATCGGATAATCGCCCTAGGAGGAGTTTGTTAAAGTGTGAAGTGTAAAAATGTGGTCATTTGAGAGATTTTGCGGTTTCCCCATAGGGATAACATGGGATGTTTCTGTCATCGCTACGGCTACGCTTTACCAAATATGACTTTGGCTCCCATACTTTTATTTTGGGGATGGCAAATGAGAATTGTGTGCAAAATGTCATGTCATTTGGAAAAACTCTTGTTTATAGGCCACTCTGAAGGCCAAATAGTCCAAATTCTGCGAAAAGTTTGCGGCTCAGCTGCACAGAGACCGTAAATGTTATCCATAAAATTTGAATAACTTTTGATGCCCCACTTGTCTAGAGGAGGTACACCGATTTTGAGATCGGTGAGCCAAACGCACTAGGAGGAGTTTGTTAAAGTGTGAAGCGTAAATGTGAACATTTCAAGGATTTGGCGTTTTTCCCATTTGTGACAGTATATTTGCAGCTCCACGGCACAGAGACCGTACCACTTAATATCAAAATATGGATAATTTTTGATGCCCCGTTTGTGTAGATGATTTTCCCCAAATATGAGCTTGATCGGGCAATCGCCCTGGGAGGAGTTCGTTAAAGTGTGAAGCGTAAAAATGTGGTCATTTTAGAGATTTTGCTGTTTTCCCATTTCTGACATATATTTACGGGTCCGCCACACAGAGACCGTAGCACTTAGAATCAAAATATGGATACGTTTTGATGGCCCGCTTGTGTAGATGATATTCTCCAAATATGAACTTGATCGGACAATCGCCCTAGGAGGAGTTCGTTAAAGTGTGAAGCGTAAAAATGTGGTGATTTGAGCGATTCTACGATTTTCCCATAAGGATAACATGGGATGTTTCTGTCATCGCTACGGTTACGCCGTACAAAATATGACTTTGGCTCTCATACTTTCATGATCAGGATGGCAAATTAGAATTTTGTTCAAAATATCATGTCATTTGGAAAAACTCTATTGCTTATAGGCCACTCTGAAGGCCAAATAGTCCGAATTCTGGGAAACGTTTGCGGCTCCGTCGCACAGAGACCGTAAAAGCTATCCTTAAAATGTGGATAACTTTAGATGCCCCACTTGTCTAGAGGACGTACACCGATTTTGAGGTTGGTGGGCAAAACGCACTAGGAGGAGTTCGTTAAAGTGTGAAACAGAAAAATGTTGATATTCGAGAGATTTAGCGGTATTCCCATAGGGATAACATGGGAAGTTTATGTCATCGCTACGACTACGCCGTAAAAATTAAGGCATTTGTCTGATTGGCTTTTTTGATCGGGACGCCAAAATAGAATTTTGGGTAAAGTTTAGAATATTTTGGTAAAACTAATTTTTGACCTTCAATGTTAATTTAAAGGTCACTCTGTAGGGGGCGCTATCGCGCCCATTTAAATTTTGTCATCATAAACTTGTCCAAACTAGAAAGTTGAACAAATGATTCAAATTTGGTCATAATCGGACTGTTTTTGATCAAATGGGAGCAATTTTTAGACCTGCAATATTCTTAAATAAGTTGTCCAACTTTGCGGCTGCGCCGCACACAGACCATAAAAGGTATCTCCAAAAATTGGATAACTTTAGATGCCCCACTTGTCCAGAGGACGTACGGCAATTTTGAAGTTGGTGGGCAAAACGCCCTAGGAGGAGTTCGTCAAAGTTTGACGTGAACAAAATGGCTAACACAGCGTGTTTTCATTTTCTAAGGAAGATGGCGGCCATAGGGTAAGTCTGGGGGTGTGGTCACAATGATTTTTTTTTTTTGTCCTCACGAGAGGAATGCGTGTCCCGAATTTCGTAGCTTTACGACAAAGTTGACCTCGGGGCGTCTCCCATAGGCGCAATGTATTTTGACTTTTGTCGGTGGCGCTGTCGCGCCATTTTTTGACGAAAAAAAAAATGGCCCAGAAAAAACAACATTTTTCGCTGATTCTGAATTTTGGGCAAAGTTTGGTGAGTTTTTGAGCATGTTCAGGGGGTCAAATTAGAGATCAAAGCGCTGAAGAAGAACAAGAAAAATTAAAGCCGCAAGCGGCATCCAACGGCCCTCGCGGGCCGCCGGCCTTCCGACTCTGCGCTTTCGACTTGATAAAGATGGCGCCCTTATTGTGTGTTGAATAAAAAAAGAACTTGACAGACGGCGACACATTGGACATGGCCAATCCAGTGCAAATGAACACAAGTGTCAGTCAAATTTGCTGCGCCGCCGCACAGAGACCGTAGCACTTGGAATAAAAATATGGATAACTTTGATGCCGCGCTTGTGTAGATAATTTTTCCCAAAGTAAAGCTTGATCGAGCTATTGCCCACGGAGGAGTTTGTTAAAGTGTGAAGCGTAAATGTGAACATTTCAAGGATTTGGCGTTTTTCCCATTTGTGACAGTATATTTGCAGCTCCACGGCACAGAGACCGTACCACTTAAAATCAAAATATGGATAACTTTTGATGCCCCGTTTGTGTAGATGATTTTCTCCAAATATGAGCTTGATCGGGCAATCGGCCTAGGAGGAGTTCGTTAAAGTGTGAAGCGTAAAAATGTGGTGATTTTAGAGATTTCGCTGTTTTCCCATTTCTGACATATATTTGCGGGTCCGCCACACAGAGACCGTAGCACTTAGAATCAAAATATGGGTAAGTTTTGATGCCCCGCTTGTGTAGATGATATTCTCCAAATATGAACTTGATCGGACAATCGCCCTAGGAGGAGTTTGTTAAAGTGTGAAGCGTAAAAATGTGGTGATTTGAGCGATTCTACGATTTTCCCATAAGGATAACATGGGATGTTTCTGTCAACGCTACGGTTACGCCGTACAAAATATGACTTTGGCTCTCATACTTGTATGATCAGGATGGCAAATTAGAATTTCGTTCAAAATATCATGTCATTTGGAAAAACTCTATTGTTTATAGGCCACTCTGAAGGCCAAATAGTCAGAATTCTGGGAAACGTTTGCGGCTCCGTCGCACAAAGACCGTAAAAGTTATCCTTAAAATTTGGATAACTTTAGATACACCACTTGTCTAGAGGACGTACACCGATTTTGAGGTTGGTGGGCAAAACGCACTAGGAGGACTTCGTTAAAGTGTAAAACATAAAAATGTGGTAATTTGAGAGATTTTGTGGTTTTCCCATAGGGATAACATGGGAGGTTTCTGTCATCGCTACGACTACGGCGTAAAAATTTAGGCATTTTTGTGATTGGCTTTTGTGATCGGGACGGCAAAATAGAATTTTGGGTAAAGTTTAGACAATTTTGGTAAAACTAATTTTTGACCTTCAATGTTAATTTAAAGGTCACTCTGTAGGGGGCGCTATCACTGCCATTTCAATTTTGTCAGCCTAAACTGGTCCAAACTAGAAAGTTTAACAACTGATTCAAATTTGGTCCTAATCGGACTGGTTTTGATCAAATGGGAGCAATTTTTAGACCTGCAATATTCCAAAATAAGTTGTCCAACTTTGCGGCTGCGCCGCACACAGACCGTAAAAGGTATCTCAAAAAATTGAATAACTTTAGATGCCCCACTTGTCCAGAGGACGTACGCCGATTTTGAAGTCGGTGGGCAAAACGCCCTAGGAGGAGTTCGTCAAAGTTTGACGTAAACAAAATGGCTAACTCAGCTTGTTTTCATTTTCAAAGGAAGATGGCGGCCATAGGGTAAGTTTGGGGGCGTGGCCACAATGATTTTTTTTGTTTATCCTCACGAGAGGAATGCGTGTCCCGAATTTCGTAGCTTTACGCCAAAGTTGACCTCGGGGCGTCTCCCATAGGCGCAATGTATTTTGACTTTTGTCGGTGGCGCTGTCGCGCCATTTTTTAACGAAAAAAAAAATGGCCCAGAAAAAATAAAATTTTTCGCCGATTCTGAATTTTGGGCAAAGTTTGGTGAGTTTTTGAGCATGTTCAGGGGGTCAAATTAGAGATCAAAGCGCTGAAGAAGAACAAGAAAAATAATAATAATAATAATAATAAATATAGCCGCAAGCGGCAATGATCGGCCCTCGCCACGCCGCCGCCACGCCGCCGCCACGCCGCAAGAGGAGCCCCAATTGTCCTTTTATTACGCCTACTGCTGAATCTGTGACGCTGTCACATCTTCTCCCCTTTGTTTTACCATCAAAAAGCTATTTTATTTTGAATTCTTGGCAAAATGTGCGGCTTTGCCGCACAGACACCGTGACTCTTTGAATGAAAATGTGGATAACTTTTGATGGTCTTGAAGATGAGTCTCACCAAATTTCAGGTTAATAGGGCTGACGCCCTGGGAGGAGTTTGTGAAAGTCTAAAGTGTAAACATGAAAGGTTTCGGTCATCGTTACGGCAACGCCATAACAATTATGACATGAGTCATTGACTTTTTTGATGGGGATGCTAAAATTGAGTTGTGTGTCAAATTTCATATAATTTCGCAAAACTAAACATTTAACCTCCATATAAAATCTGTAGGGGGCGCTGTGGCGCCAAATGAATTTATTTCACTTCAAGTAGGTTTAGGGCAAAGAGTTTAACAACTGATTCTAATTTGACGCAATTCGGACTTTATCTGCGCAAACGGCAGAAATTTTAAATATGGGAGATTTCTGAAATTCTAGCTACAGTTTGCGGCTTCGCCGCTCAGAGACCGTGAGAGGTATCAATGTAATTTGGATAACTTTTGATGTCCCACTCCTCAGTAGCATTTTCACCAAATTTCAGCTTTTTAGGGCCAACGCCCTGGGAGGAGTTCGTAAAAGTACGACGTTTGGAAAAACTCCGAAGTCATGTTTAGCCATTTTTGAAGCAATATGGCCGACATTTGGTTGGGCGGACGGCATTGCCGTAATAATATTTTTTACTTCTCTTGTCACCATCTACCTCTGCGCCAAATTTCATGATTCTACGATCAGATTTTTTTTGGGTCATTTCCCATCTCTCAATGCATTTTTGGTACATTTGGTGGCGCTGACGCGCCAATTTTTTTATTTTAGAAAAGGGAAATAGCCAGAATGTAGAGAGGCACGATTTTTAGAGGTGTGCAAATTTTTGTGACTTTTCGTCAATGTTCACTGGGTGAAAAATAGGGGGGTTGGTCCCGAGAAGAAGAAAGAAAGAAAGAAAGAAAGAAAGAATAATATTCCGATGCGAAAACAATGTTTCCCATTTTTCAAATATCATAAACTATACATTTTCGGAAAGCGCTCGCGCTTTCCTACCTCATGGTGTGGGTCCCTGGTCACTGACGGGTACTTTCGATAATTTTGAGTGGGCTCCGCCCACTTTGTGTTTTTGGCCCTCTATACAGTAATAATGTTCAATTTTTGCATTACATGCTTATATGCACGGAACATGCAAGAGATGGGGAACGTATTCGTGAGCTACTTAGCGCAAATGAGTGCTTTATATGGGGATGACGACCGCCGAAGCGGTCGTCATCCCAATGTAAAGTGCTCGTTTAGTGCGAACTTTTGCACGGGCTTCGCCCGTTTACAACGGTAATGTTCCATTTTCCTACAACTAATTAGTATGCACGGGGCGTGCATGAGTGGAGGAGTGCGTTAGTGAGTGTTTGGAAGTGGGCGAGCGCTTCACGCTCGATTTCGTGCGCACTACGTGCGCACTTTCGCAGCCGTGCTTCGCACGGCCTTACGAGATTAATAGGCCTCTCGCCAGCTTGTGGCGCTCGGGCCTAATAATATTTTTAGCAAAAACAATATAGCCGTTTCCACTATAACAACAAATTATACATCGTTTGAAAGCTCTAAGCCTTCCCCATGCCGCCATGGGGTGGAATCATCATTACGAGCGCTTACGCGCTCGTCACTCCCCATTCCGTCGGGATGCCCCGCCCACTCCCCATAGACTTCCATTGATTTGAGCAGATACAAGCATGGCCCATGCCTGCGGCATGGATTCTCGCGTACAGGACGATGCCAGGAGGGTTTTTGGAGGAATGCAGCGCTTCGCGCTGCTGTTGTCAACAATTTGTGAATGGGCATTGCCCATTCACAAATTGTTGAAAGAAAAATTGTTGAAAAAAAAATTCACAAATTTTTATTTCTGTCATAGCAGGAGTAAGTATGCATGATCCATGCCTTCGGCATGGGCTAGTTCACTGTATTTGCTAGGGGCGACGGGATGCGCCCGCATTTTTTTGGTCAGACAGTTGCAACGCTGCCTTCGGCAGCGTTGCGGGAGCAATAGGCCCTCCGCCCTGCTGGGGCTCGGGCCTAATGAAGGAAAAGACGAACTCTTAAAAACACATCGCTCACTTTTTATGATGACTTTTCTTTAGATGTTTAGCTCTAATCTGGAAAGGAACGTCTCTGTTTCAAACAACAGAGGGGGCGGAGCAGAGGAAGACACACACTGTAACACACACACTTAAGTAAAAGTACAAAGGAGTGTCCAAAGTATTGTCCAGTCAGTGTAAAAAGTATTTGGGAAAAAACTGCTCAAGTAAAAGTAAATAAAAAGTGTCATTTAGGTTTGATTGATGGAGAAAAAAGGAGCTGTGTTTGGGTGAGGTCCAGTTCCCACGGAGCAGACACATTTCTCCATGAAAAGAACTGTTCCAAAACGTTCTAGAGGTAGAGCATGTGTGAAAATCACTCCAAGCTGAACTTCTTATGGCTGAAAGCAGGTGGTGACTGTGGTCAGACCGTCTCCAAACCGCCACAGTTTCCTGGATCCTCTTCTCGGGGCAGATAAAGCCATCATTTCCTGCGCTCTTCCTGCAGGTTTGAGTCGTACGTGAGCATTTTGGAAAGCGCGGAGTCAGGAGCGGCCGGCGTGGAAGTGAAGTCGCTCTCACAGGACGTAGTTTGGATTCAAGTGAAGGAAGTGCGTTTGGTCGAGATCCAGACGTTTACAGAAACACATGATGCGAAAGGTTTGAGCATAAATCTGACACATTAATGAGAGTGTGTTTTAGTGACGCAGGAGAGGAAACACACACACACACACACAGACACACACACAGACACACACACACAGACACACACACACACACACACACACACAGACACACACACACACACAGACACACACACACACACACAGACACAGACACACAGACACACACACACACACAGACACACACACACACACACACACACACACACACACACACTGGACCAGTATTTAAGTTCAGACTGTGCTTCAGCGACAGAAATACAAGTTTGAAATCAGTTGGGGTGAGTTTAGAGCCTCTACTGTGTGAAGCATATGTCCTCAGTGACCGGAAACCCCCCTATGTCCCCCCCTCGCCTCCCCCCTCAGTGTGACGCAGCTCCAGTCTCCACCTGCTGGAAAAACACAGCAGCTGCGTTGCTATAAAAACACAACTCTGAATAGAACTTTTTTTTCCAGCTCCTTCGGTCTGATGAGGCTAACTTTAACTCCTTTGGTTTGGAAACAGCTGACCGTGAGCCGCCGTCCAATCAGAGCACAGCATCCCCCGAATGCAGCCTCTGATTGGTCCAGACATGAGGAAACGTTTCAAAAGTGTCTGGACTTGGGGTTGTTCAGATTTATTTATAGATCGTTGTGGACAATTTAATATTTGAGGGGAAATTATCTAAAAAAAAAAAAAACACTTTATAAATATTTAAAATGTAAAAATATCTAAAATGTTAAAAGGTCCTTAAGATTTTGTAAAACATTAAACTCTGTCTTGTTTCTAAAGTTTGAGTGGAACAAAACATTTACTGCACATTTAACAAATACTCACTAGTTTTTACTTTCCCTGTTTTGCAAAAGAAAATCAAACCAACTCACATGTCGGCTCGTGTAATATGTATTACTCACTGGCTCTGGCTCTGGCCCTGGCCCTGGCCCTGGCCCTGGCCCTGGCCCTGGCCCTGGCCCTGGTTCTGGCCCTGGCCCTGGCCCTGGCCCTGGCCCTGGTTCTGGCCCTGGCCCTGGCCCTGGCCCTGGCCCTGACAACGGTTTTGATGTAAAAACATTTAAGACTTGAAGCTCAAATAGAGTTTATCTGCAAACTGAAGCTCGTCCGCCGCATCTTCAGTCTGGAGCTCCTCCAGGTTTCTACTTCATCACAAAGGTAGCTTTTCCTGCAGAAGGAGGTTCTAAGAACAGGGGATGCTGTCTTGGTTTAGTCCTGGTTTAGACCTGGTTTAGTCCAGGTTTAGACCTGGTTTAGACCTGGTTTAGACCTGGTTTAGTTCTGGTTTAGACCTGGTTTAGACCTGGTTTAGTCCTGGTTTAGTCCTGGTTTAGACCTGGTTTAGGACTGGTTTTGTCTCGGTTTAGACCTGGTTTAGTCCTGGTTTAGTCCTGGTTTAAACCTGGTTTAGACCTGGTTTAGACCTGGTTTAGTACTGGTTTAGTCCTGGTTTAGACCTGGTTCAGTTCTAGTTTAGACCTGGTTTAGACCTGGTATAGACCTGGTTCAGTTCTAGTTTAGACCTGGTTTAGACCTGGTTTAGACCCTCTCCACTGGAGTGAAGGTTAAACCAGAACACTGCAGAGCCCTGGACACACACAAGGACACAAAAGGTACTAATAACAACACTAATCATACTAATAATAACACTAATGACACAGATAATATTACAGTTTTTTACGATTGAATAAACACAATTTTGATTGTTTTGTTTTATTTAGCAAAACCCTTCACACAATTAGCACAACCACAAACCCAATTATCACAACACATTAGCTCCTTTGCAAAATGAAACACTCTTGTAAAAACTATACACTCATTTATCAAAACCATATTTTTTACCATATGAAACACACACGTTGCATATGACTTAACTATGTTTGCACCAGTTACACACCAGTTACACACCAGTTACACACCAGTTACACACCAGTTACACACCAGTTACACACGGCTGTTGAAAACCTTAAACACTTGGGCTAATCCTGCTTCTAAGTGCATAGAGTCGTATGGGTGAAGTACACCGTGCATCTGCAAAACATGGCTCTAAACACAATGTCTGCTCACACTTTGTGCAAAACAACACACACAGTGAACACTACACACACTTGTGTGCATGACTGTAGACACCACACAGGACACAAGACTAATGCTGTTGACAACGTCATTTATTTTTTTCCATATACTCAAGCCAACATGGCAACACAGTTTTCATGAATATAACATTTTATCCAGTACAAAAAAGAACCCCCCAAACTCCTCCCCCTCTTCCTCCTGCTTGAAGTCTTCCTCTTTCTCTTCCTCTTCCTCTTCCTCTACCTTTACCCCTACCTCCACCTCGACCTCTGGCACGGCCTCTGCCTCCTTCTCCTCCTTCCCCTCGTCCTCCTTCTCATCCTCACTCTTCCTCTTCCTCTTCCTTCCATTTTGGTTCAGTTTGGTGAACTCACCTGCTGCATTTTTATAGTGCTTAAATCTGATTGGTGTGTCTACAATTAAGCGATCTTGTGTTTGGTCACCTAATGACAGTGTTCAATGGATTGGCACCTGGGTGTGGTCATTTGGCACATGGGTGTGGTCATTTGGCACATGGGTGTGGTCATTTGGCACATGGGTGTGGTCATTTGGCACATGGGTGTGGTCATTTGACAGTCAGTGCTTTAGAATTGCAAATAAGTGATATCTTGATAAACTTCTGTGTCTAAATACATACAAGTGTGTTCAGTGTTGTGTGAACTGACTTATTGTGTTTACAGTGGTGCAAATCTGAGGCCGAGTTTTGCTCCTTGAGTGTAAGGTTTTGATAATTGGGCTGAACTTTAGATTTTAGTGTCTATTCAATCGTAAAAAACTGTAATAGCATATTTTAAAGTTAATAGCGCATTAGGTCCAATTAAATGTCTAAGATATTGACAAATATGCCAAAAGAGAAAATGTGTATTATGCACCTACAATAAAACCCATTTAAATGACTTAGAACAAGAAAACAATGACAAAATTTGGTTATAACAGACTTCACTATTCTTCATACAAACATAAGAGGGGTGCGGTCATATTGATCTCAAGCAGAAGAGCCTTTGAACAGAGTTTTTAACACAAAGATAAAGATGGCAGATTTGTACTGGTCAAGGGAACTATTACAGTTTTTTTTGGATTGCTTGAACACTAAAATTAAAAGTAGTACACTATTAGCAAGACCATACACTCAAGAAGCAAAACATCAGCCCATGTTTGCAAAACTACAAGCACATTGTTAACCTGACACTTGTTGCAAAACTCTACACACAGTGATTTGCAAAACACTAAACACACTTAACATACATTACACACAAAAATCTATCATGAAGTCACTTCCTTGCAACACATGACCACACAGTCCAACTCATTGGTTCAAAGCAGTCATCAGGTGCAAACACTCCTTTGCTTAATTGTAGACACACCTATATATATATATATATATATATATATATATATATATATATATATATATATATATATATATATATATATATATATATATATATATATATATATATATATATATATATATATATATATATATATATATATATAATTTTGCCTGACACGGTTTTTCAGAGAGTTTTACGAATGGATGGAGAGGAGATCCAGCATGTGTTCGTTTACATAGATGAGGCTGGGTTCAACCTGACGAGAAGACAAAGGAGGGGAAGAAACATCATTGGCCAAAGGGCTATAGTCAATTCCCAGGGCAACGTGGGGGTAACATAACACACTGTGCAGCCATTACACAGAATGGGGTCCTCCACCGCCATGCCCGTATGGGCCCTTACAACACAGCACATTCTTACATTCTTGGACCAAATCAAATCAATAATTTGCAACACATTGTTGTCTGGGACAATGTGTCTTTCCACTGCTCTGGTCTGGTCCAGACCTGGTTTCAGCAACATCAAAATTTCGCTGTCTTATATCTTCCACCATACTCTCCATTCTTCAACCCTGTAGGGGAATGGAGATGGACATTCCACGGCCAGATAACAGAAAATCTCTCTTTGAACATTGGGGGTTTTTCGTTCTCCCTGTCTCCCTCACCGCAGGGAGTCGCTGTGACTTTTTTGATAACAGATCTTCTTCTCCCCACAGTCTTACAGGAGGACGCCCCGATGAAAACTGTTTTATGTGATTATGCCATGAATGTTTGAATCAACTCCCTACACCGCATGTTTCACCTTGTGTTACGTATTTTTCCACTGTTTAAGGTTTTATATTCCCAATGCTTGATTTTCGAGCGCCCATCACAGGTGAAAGAAGATGTAAAATGTGTCTACCTCAAGAAATAATGTGCACAAACTGCCAAAAGTGTTTAACGTGTAAATGTATTATTATTTACGTTACTCCAGTTTTATTTTCTCGGTCAGGAAAATGTTAAACAGGAAGTTCTCGCAGTAGCGCCCGCCCCTGTCGCTCCCAGCATGCCCTGCGGGCCAGGTATCAAAAGGACGCTCCAAGCTAGAAACGCTCTCTTTTGTCCCTCTCTTTTTTCTCTTATTGTTCTTCTATCTTGAAGCCGTCTCCACGGACGCGCTTTCACTTTTCCTTTGTCTCAACAAAATCCGTCCGTCACGTGGTCGACAAGGCCATGCCAGTCTAGGACTCTGAAACCACCTGAAACCACCTGAAACCACCTGGAACTACGCTTAAGCGCTAAACCGGACAGAGACTTTCTTTGCTACTTCGTTTCTTTTCTTTTTGAAGTAATCTACGCCGTTTACGTGGATCAGCACTACGTCCTCATCTGAGTAAAGGCCGCGTGAGGAGCTAACACACCGCTAAAGCGTTCTACCGCCAAGGAACTCCCCGACATCGCCTCCGCTGCCGCCGCCGCTTCAAGGAGGTCGCAGCACACCGCTCCACGCGACCCCTCGCTCCCCGGCGCAGCACACCGCTCCCCGGCGCCAAGGACCCTACAGCACGTCGCAGCACACCGCTCCCCGGCGCCAAGGACCTTACAGCACGTCGCAGCCTCCTCCGCTCCACGCGACGCATCGCTCCCCGGCCGCCGCCCGCTTCACGAACCTTCGCCGCCACACCGCTCCACGCGACGTTTGGTCATCAAAGGCAAAACCCTGGTTTAACATCATCTGCATGAAATCTGCTGTTAAATCTGATATAACATCACCTGTGATTTACCTGTGCGCATTCCTGCTCCGGTGTTTTGATTACCCTTTTGATAAATAAACTACACGAAAGAGTTATTGACTATTGTTTGTTTGATTAGACTATGTGTAAGTTCCTGAATCGTGAAACACCCTTCAGACCTTTTTAACGAGCGCGATTAAGGACCGTATCTTAGCTCTTTGGGTTTAACCCTGGTGCCCCGTCTTGTCTCGTTTCTGCTAAGAAATCTTCCTTAATCATAAACTGAATACATGTAGTTTTGAGACCCTACAACCCTATAGAAGAGTTTTTCTCGGCATGGCGGTGGAAAGTATGATCTCCGTCTCCAGGGTGAGGTACCCCTCATCCAATCCATGGAGGAGGCATGTGACCAGATGGAGGTAACAGCAATCCAAGGATGGATTCGTCTTTCAAGAGGTGTCTTGCGAATTACAACATTGCCTGCGATGTGGATAAAATTCTCTGGCCTGATCCAGCTAGGGCCAAGAGACAATGTCTAGTTTTTGTTTATTTATTTTTTACTTACAATACCTAAAGTGACGTTTTGTTCGAAATAAATTAGTTTCTTCAGTCTGCAACATTGGTCTTGTGTAGTGTTTGGTGAATTTACATTTTACAGTAATTGTACTTTGTTGATAGTTGCCTACTCTAATAATAGTGAAATAGAATTGCTTAAAGTGTTTTAGGTTTATCACAGCAGAGTGTAACTTGTACAAATATAGTATAGTAATGTGAAACGTGTGTGGTTCATATGGTAACAAAGTGTGGTTTTTAAAAGGAAGTGTATAGTTTTTATAAGAGTGTTTGATTTTGCAAAGGATGTGTAGTGTTGTGCTAATTGTGTGTGTGGTTGTGCTAATTGTGTGTAGGGTTTTGAAAACCGTGCTGAAGCAATCCAAAAAAAATATTACTGCCGCTGAGTGTGAACTGCACCCTCTGAAAGCCGCATGGACTGCACGTCCAGGTTAAGAGGGCTCATGGCGCCATCTGGTGGCGAGCCAGACTGCAGTCATAACATGTATTTCAGAACATTGAAACCGTGCTTTGCTTTTCTTAGCTCTGTTTCTTCTTTCCTCTCTCACATTTAAAAGTGACTAATACATAAAGCTCTGATTGTGAGTGTGAGCAATGAAGAGGGTGTGACTTTGACCACAGTAGGACTTCAGACAGGTCAGATGTGCTCTGACCGCAGTAGGACTTCAGACAGGTCAGATGTGCTCTGACCGCAGTAGGACTTCAGACAGGTCAGATGTGCTCTGACCGCAGTAGGACTTCAGACTGGTCGGATGTGCTCTGACCGCAGTAGGACTTCAGACTGGTCAGATGTGCTCTGACCGCAGTAGGACTTCAGACTGGTCAGATGTGCTCTGACCGCAGTAGGACTTCAGACAGGTCAGATGTGCTCTGACCGCAGTAGGACTTCAGACTGGTCAGATGTGCTCTGACCGCAGTAGGACTTCAGACAGGTCAGATGTGCTCTGACCACAGAAGGACTTTGCATTGCAATTTTCTCCAAACATATTTTTTTCATAAAAAGTGACAGTTTGTATAAAACACTGAATGTGTCTGTAATGTACAAACATAACACAAGTCGACATAAACTAAACATAAATACAGACACAATCATAGAACTATTGACTTCAAATAAAAGTCCCATTTAGTCCAAAGTCTGTTGAATTTGTCTTTCTAATTAAAGTTATTTTTTCTATTTGTTTGTGACTCTGTTGTTTCCTGCTGGTCTAGAGCAGTGGTCCTCAGACTTGGGGTCAGTGGTCCTCAGACTTAGGGTCAGTGGTCCTCAGACTTAGGGTCAGTGGTCCTCAGACTTAGGGTCAGTGGTCCTCAGACTTAGGGTCAGTGGTCCTCAGACTTAGGGGTCAGTGGTCCTCAGACTTAGGGTCAGTGGTCCTCAGACTTAGGGGTCAGGAGATTCTTGAGTGTGACGCTCCAGTCCCTCCACACACACACACACACACACACACACACACACACACACACACAGCAGAGTGGACAGTAGTGACCGTGAGTGAGTCAGACTCTGACTTTGTTCCTTGTGTGTGTGACAAAAATACAGTCATTAACAGCATTACAGACAACTTATTTGTTGTAGTAGTAAAAACAGTCTATTTATTTTTTTCAAATATATATATATATATATATATATATATATATATATTTTTTTTTTATAAACAAATAAACAGAACACAAATCAAAATAATAACACAAGTCGACATAAACTAAACATAAATATGGACATAATGGCACTATTAAATGGAAATAAAAGTCCCATTTAGTCCAAAGTTTGTTGAATTTGTCTATTTCTAATTGAAGTATTTTTTTTTTTTGTCATTGTTATGTTAAAAAGAGTCTGCAGTCTAAACTTCCTTTTAAACTTCCTTCAAGACACGTTCCCTCTCACGATCGTTTAGAAACCTCATTATCAGGCCTTGTGGTTCATCAGCTGCTGGTCTTGGTGTCCCAGGCGATGTGCTCTTTCGATTGTGATGTGAGGGACTTCAACTCCTGAGCCATCAAGGAGCTCAGGAATAATCTTCTTCAAACAACTTACTGTATCCTGTCCTTCTTCTCCTTCTTCTCCTTCTTCTCCGCCCACAAGCCTCAGGTTAGGATGACGTGATCTGAACTTCAAATCCTGGATCTTATTTTTCATATTATTGTTCTCCGACTCCAGCGTCGTCACTCTGGCCCGCAGCGCCTCCGTCTCCCTTACTGTCTGCAGACCATCAGCATTATCTATAACACATCTGTTCGACTTCATCCATGTATGCTCCGGTTACTCCCGCTGCTTTCAGCTCAGCGGCTTCTGCAGCAGATACTGCATGTTATAGTCTCTCCCCCTTCTGATGCAATGAAGTACTGAGAATCTTAATCGGGGCCGGCGGGACCCTCCTCACCAGAGAAATGGTGAGGAGGGACTGCAGTTCTCCACCTCAGGCTTGCTAGCCATATTAGTCTTGTTAGCTTTGTTAGCTTGCGATGCGGGCTGTTTTCCAATGGGACCGTGGACCGTCAGCTTTGTTTGCTTTGGTCCTGTAGTGTTACCAGACTTGTGCCTTCTTTGTCTACGCCTCCCTTGTTCTTCTTCTTTGGGATTAAGTAGGCAGTAATTAGGCGGGTCAAACAATGATTTTAAAGCAATGTTTTGCTGCAGAGGTGTGGGCGCGTCAACTCAAAGCGCCGCCATAAACTGGAAGTCCATTTTTATCTGCATTAACATATATTTTACATTTTAAATTCTACTCAATTGCGTCCAAGCAATATGGAAAAGGCTACTTTTAGAACACCTGCATGTACGTCCCTGCGTGGTAGTGGGTGCTCCTTGCTGCGGAGTGTTTTGTGAAAACATGAGCAGTTTGCTCCTGCTGTTTGATTATTTCCTTCATTATTGCTCTCCTTTTATGTTTTTGTGGGCCAGTGGTGTCTTGTGTGCAGGTAGTTATTAGTGTAGTGACAATGTAACTGTGTGTGTAGCCCTGGTTTGCCCTATTAGGGTCAAGTCAAAGTTTCCAACTTTACAAACTCAGCACAAGCCATTTATATCCATCTAGCAATTTGCACTTAGCACCAGGACTTGGTACCAACTAGCACTTAGCACTTTAACAACAAGCACTTAAGCCATTACACTCAGCACAGTTGGCAGTTAATACTAATTTGGATTTGTTGTGATTTGGTTTGCTTTGCCTGTAGTTTTGGTTTTGTCCTGGTCCCACATTTGTTATTGCCTTATTTAGGGCTGAGGGTATTTACTCAATCATGAAACACAAATGAAATGAAAACCTGCTGTGGTGCCCTTTGGTTGAGTGCCAGGCTCCATGTGCAGCCGATCGCAGTGTGGAGAGTTTGAATCCTGGCAAAGAAATGTCCTCCTTTCTCTCTCATCCCCATTTCACGCTCAGTGATCTGCTCTAATAAAGCCTACAGGCCAAAAAAATCCTTTAGAGAAGAAAGACATTCAACTTTTAACTATTTGTCA
Source organism: Eucyclogobius newberryi (assembly GCF_026437365.1). Classification (NCBI taxonomy): domain Eukaryota; kingdom Metazoa; phylum Chordata; class Actinopteri; order Gobiiformes; family Gobiidae; genus Eucyclogobius; species Eucyclogobius newberryi. The sequence goes on along the minus strand of NW_027315735.1, from coordinate 13,903,986 downwards.
AAATATTTTGTGTATTTTGCAACTATTGCTGTTGTTTTTTTAAGGCAGACAGATCTGGGTATTTTAAAGAGGACCTTATCTCCCCTGGTTACATGTTTAATGAATTTGTGCTCACATTTGTGCTAGCAAAGCAACTGCTTACTGTGTGACGAGGACTCTGCATTTAGGCCTAAATATGACACCAGGACATCAAGTGTGTAGATTCAAATATACATTAAAGGCAAAGGCAATGTGACGTAGATGGTTATGGTATAAATACACCTGTGAATACTGTATATTTTGAGGGGTTTACAGCCTAGTTGATGTTTTCTCTTCAGTTCAGACTTTAAATAACACTCAAGAACAAACTCCTGTCTGCAGTATATTTTCAAGTAGCATCCCTTGTTTATCGCGGGGGTTACGTTCCAAGAAGAACCCGCGGGAGTCGAAATCCGCGAAGTAGAAACCTTTATTTTTTTACAGTTATTATACAATGAATTACTCCATAAAACATTGAAAGCAAGGAACAAAACCTTTTTACAGGCCCAAGCATTTGTTTAACAAATAAAAGTACTGTATAAACGTTTGTACTGTACTCTCACCGCTCTCTCCCGCAGCTAACGCGCACGCTCTCTCCCGCAGCTTACGCGCGCGCTCTCTCCCGGAGCTCACACGCGCGCTCTCACCGGCCTCGCAAACACACAGGTAGAGAAGACGCGGAGAGACTGTTTAGCCGATCAGAATGCATAACACAATGCATGATGAAAATCCGCGAAGCGAGTCCGCGAAAAGTGAACCGCGATATAGCGAGGGATCACTGTACTCACACCAGGTCTGCTCGATGTGCCTCGGGCTGGAACATGCCCACGCCGCACCTGGCAATCCCGGCTCATGCCCTCACTGCTCCCGGTTCACGGTGAAGAGCCTCCGCCGCAGGCTAGCACACCAAGCTAGCCTGTCGGAGAGGGACCCAGTCATGACTGATCCCGCTAGCCAGCTTGGAGCGGCGGTTCAGTCTGACTCGGCACCGCTGGACCGGAACCAGAGCTGGGGCTCAGCACTGGAACTTTTTAGCCCCCTCGAAGACGAGCCGCTTCTCCATAACTACAAGGTTGACGGCTCCTTCAGAGAGGGGTGTTTGGTCGACGATGAGGACTCTTCCTCCTTCGTTCCCTCAGGCCAAGGCTCCCCACTCACGGCCCAAGTCATAGAGAACAGTGGGGCTGCACAGCCGCCGCTCAGTTCCAACCTGCACGACGTGTGCAAAAGCGCTGCGGAGAGGCTGGAAATCTCCTGGCCGCCCATCACCTTTCAGTCCACCATGACTGAAAGGGCCTAAAAGTCCATCTCGTTGGCTTACTCCACTGCAGGCCTTCAAGTCCCAGCTGGTCTTAAGGCTCACTCTACCAGGGACCTGGCTACATCTTGGGCCTATTTCAGGGGTGTGCCTATTCAGGACATCTGTGCTGCTGCTAGTTGGTCTTCACCCTTGACATGTGCAAGGTTTTACAAATTGGACGTCACGTCTCAGAGTTTGTCCCAAGCTGTCCTTAGCGTGAGTTCACCTCAGGATTTGCCTTGATCTTTGGCCTCAACAGGGACCTTGGTTGGCGTTAGGCCGTTGCGGTAAGCTTGTATGGCAATACGGGAGTCTCCATATCCCATAGTGAGACATGCTATGAAAGTGAACTTTAGGTTACTTACGTAACCCCGGTTCTCTGAGTAGCATGAGTGAGATGTCTCACCAGACAGCCCTTCTTGCTGATGGGGGAAGCAAGAAGAGGTTGCTTATTGAATGACGAGCAGCGTCGCGTGTGTGGCATTTATAGTGGGTGCCAACGTCACAACGCTGCCAATGCCACCCACTCAGGGCTGGCGTATTGGTTTAGTGCTTCTGTGAATATGCGAGGGGGCGTATCCCATACTGAGACATCTCACTCATGCTACTCTCACCAAAGGATTCATCAGCAGCTGCTCCACCACCACCAGCAAAGGATTCAGCTCCAGCTGCTCCACATTCACCTCCACCGCCTCCAGCAAAGGAACAATCTTCAAAGGCCTTGGACCCATCTGTGACAAGCCCAACAACATCCCTGTCATCGCCCCTGCCTTCACACCAGCCCTGGGTTCCCCCTGCAACATCTACTCCCACTAAAGATTCATCATTCTCCTTCTCATCTCCACTCTCACCCATGGGCCTTCCCAGCCATTTTGAAAGTCTGATCAAATCAGGCATTAAGATGGCTCCACTCACGCCCAATATAGCAAGGGCTATGCCGACTACACCAACAAAAGCCCCACCACCCATCCCCCCTCGCCTCTCACCTGGTCCCAAACTCTCCTTGGCTACAAAAGCCCCACCACCCATCCAACCTCGCCTTTTATCTGGTATCTCCCATAGCTAGGATGTACTGGGTCTCAGCGTTGCCGGGACCCTATGTAAAAAGAGCCCCCCCTAGTGCTATTTCTGTAGTCACATCATCACACAGATGGAAAAACAAAATGCGAGTCAGGCCCAATCTGAGAAATGTGATTCATATTCCCTGTGAAAAGATAAAGCCCAGTCCCACTGAAACTAGTCTGAAACTTGCTGTGCTAAATGTCAGATCCTTATGTAACAAATCTCTCTTAATTAATAATTTTATTTCTTCTTATAATCTTGATTTTATGTTTTTAACTGAAACATGGCTTGACAAAAACACAGGAAATGTAGTTCTGATAGAATCTGCTCCACCCAACTTTAAGTTTGAATCTGAAACACGAGAAAACAAAAAAGGGGGTGGAGTCTGTGCTGTCTTTAGAGATGAAATAATTACCCGCAGGTTGTCTTTTGGGGTGTTTTCATCATTTGAGTATGTATCCTTTAAAATGGAGCTAAAACGGTCTCCATCCATTCTCTTCATTGTTTTATACAAGCCTCCCCAGCACTGCCAAAGTTTTATTGATGATTTTACTGAGATGCTTTCAGTCATATGCACAGACTTTGATGGTTTGGTCATTACAGGTGATTTCAACGTGCATGTTGATAATGTTTGTGACAGAAACGCTAAAGAGCTTGATGCTGTCCTTGAAACCTTCAGTCTTACTCAGCATGTGAGAGGCCCCACCCACAGCAAAGGACACACTCTAGATCTCATAATTACAAAGGGGGTAAATATTTCAAATGTTAATGTGATCGATGTTGCTCTGTCTGATCATTTCTGTGTCTTCTTTGACCTGTCTGTTTCTCCCAAACCTCCGGTTGGTCCTGCAGTTGTTCAGAGGAGACACATAAGTGATGGCACAGGTGCACTGTTTATGGAAATGATAAACTTTGAAAATGTCTCGTGTTCTAATGTAAATGATTTGTTGAACTCTGTTACATCTAGTGTTTTGAATGTTCTGGACACCATCGCCCCTATAAAGGCTAAAATGGTTAAAAATAAGCAGAAGGCGCCGTGGAGAAATGATGATTCGGTCAGGGCACAGAAAAGGGAGTGCCGCAGGGCCGAACGGAAATGGCGCAAGTCAAAGCTCCAGGTTCAAAAAGAGATTTACAAAGAAAAGCTGAACATGTACAACCTAATCTTATGTAGAACTAGGGAAAGATATTTTTCTGAAATAATTGGAAGCTGCAGTAACAACTCGCGTGTCCTGTTTGCCACAGTAAACAGATTAACAAACCCTCCAGCTCAGCTGCCGTTAGAACTCATTTCCACATCCAAGTGTAATGAGTTTGCATTACTCTTTAATGACAAAGTTCAGGGCATTAAAAATGCTATAAATCCCACAATGCAAAAAATTACCCTAAAACCACCAAGACACTTAGAGCTAACTCACTTTGCACCAGTAACTGACAAAACTGTCCATGAGATCATCACCAGTCTGAGTTCATCTACATGCTGCCTTGATGTGTTACCCACCAGATTTCTAAAGTCTGTGCTGAACAGTTTGTTAGCACCATTCACTCACATAGTTAACATGTCGCTTCAATCTGGAACATTCCCAATGTCTTTGAAAACTGCGGTCATAAAGCCTCTCCTAAAGAAGAGCAGTCTTGATGCCGCAGTACTGAGTCATTACCGGCCCATCTCTAAGCTGCCATTTTTGGGCAAAGTCCTTGAAAAGGTTGTTTACCAACAGCTCACAGATTTCCTCTTAATAAACAACTCATTTGATGTTTTTCAGTCAGGTTTTAGACCTGATCACAGCACTGAGACTGCTCTTGTCAAGGTGACAAATGACATCCGCCTGAACTGACATGGGCAAAGCCTCAGTCTTAATTCTGTTAGATCTGAGTGCTGCTTTTGACACTGTCGATCATGGGATCCTCTTACAGAGACTAGAGGACTGGGTGGGCATCACTGGCATTGCCCTAAACTGGTTAAGGTCCTATCTGGAAGACAGGAAGTACTTTGTTGAAATTGGTAGCTGTGTCTCAGACCACATGACCCTGACCTGTGGAGTGCCCCAAGGGTCAGTCCTGGGTCCCCTTCTGTTCAACCTCTACATGCTGCCGTTAGGTCAGTTGATACGCAGTGAAAATGTGTCCTATCACAATTATGCAGACGACACTCAGATCTATGTTTCACTATCGGCAGGTGACTATGGACCAGTAGATTCACTCTGTCACTGCATCCAACAGATCAGTTTGTGGATGCAAAACAACGTTCTCCAGCTGAACTCAGACAAGACTGAAATAATCGTTTTTGGCCCACAGAAACAAAGAGAAAGTGTTAGCGGTCACCTCTAGAGTCTCGCTCTAAAACCTACAAACCAAATTAGAAATCTGGGGGTAATAATGGACTCAGACTTGAACTTTAATAGCCACGTCAAATCAATAACATCAGCAGCTTTTTACCATCTAAAAAACATTGCCAAAATCAAAAATATAGTGTCAAAACCAGATTTAGAGAGACTTATCCATGCGTTTGTCTCCAGTAGATTAGACTACTGTAACGGCCTGCTCACTGGTCTCTCCAAACGAGTTGTAAAACAGCTGCAGTACATCCAGAACGCTGCTGCTCGGGTCCTGACTAGAACCAGGAAGTATGATCACATTAGTCCTGTTCTCAGGTCTCTGCACTGGCTCCCTGTGGCTCAGAGAATAGACTTTAAAGCAGCTCTGCTTGTGTACAAGTCTCTCCATGGCCTAGCACCAACGTACATCTTGGATATGTTAGTGCCATATGAACCATCTCGGACTCTGAGGACCTCAGGGACCGGCCTCCTGCTGGTGCCCAGAGTCAGGACAAAACATGGGGAATCTGCATTTCAGTTTTATGCAGCTAAAATCTGGAACAGTCTTCCTGAAGATGTGAGACAGGCTTCTACTCTGACAATGTTCAAATCTAAGCTAAAAATAGTTTTGTTTAGCTGCGCATATGACTGAAAGGATTTTTTCTTTGCACTCTTCTCTTTTGTTTGTGATTTTATTAGATTAGAAAATCAGTTGGATTGATAATTTTTAATTTAGTAAATTTTATTGTATTTCTGTTTCTGTAATTTCTTTGTGATTTGCATTTTTCCTGCTGTGAAGCACTTTGAATTGCCTTGTGTATGAAATGTGCTCTACAAATAAACTTGCCTTGCCTTGCCTTGCTAGTATAGACTTTCTAGTAGTAGCTAGTAGAGTCAGGACTACACATGGACCGGCCTCCTGCTGGTGCCAGAGTCAGGACTAAACCTGGACCGGCCTCCTGCTGGTGCCAGAGTCAGGACCAAACATGGACCGGCCTCCTGCTGGTGCCAGAGCCAGGATTAAACATGGACCAGCCTCCTGCTGGTGCCAGAGTCAGGACTAAACATGGACCGGCCTCCTGCTGGTGCCAGAGTCAGGACTAAACATGGACCGGCCTCCTGCTGGTGCCAGAGTCAGGACTAAACATGGACTGGCCTCCTGCTGGTGCCAGAGTCAGGACTAAACATGGACCGGCCTCCTGCTGGTGCCAGAGTCAGGACTAAACATGGGGAATCTGCGTTTCATGCAGCTAAAATCAGGAACATTCTTCCTGAAGATGTGAGACAGGTTCTACTGTGACAATGTTCAAATCTAAGCTAAAAACTGTTTTGTTTAGCTGTGCATATGACTGAAAAGATTTTTTTTTCTTTTTTTTGCACTCTTCTCTCTTATGTCTTAAACTGTTTTGTGATTTTTGTGATTCCTTTGTGATTTGAATACATTTCTTTCCTGTTGTGTGAAGCACTTTGAATTGCATTGTGTATGAAATGCCTTGCCCAAAGGCATCAGAAGTGGGAGTTCCCAGACTCGATTCGCAGATTAAGAATAACTGTATCCAGATAATACAACCAAATAGTTTTCTACAACGTTCACACTCCTGGAAGAATGAGGGATTACACCGACATGTTACAAGTAGCATCTGTTTTGTCTCTTGTCAAGATCGTTGTTGTTTACTACAAACTATAAATATATGTTTTATGGTTTATGAAATGACCAGCCAACATCGCAAAAAAATCCATAAATGCATGAATACGGATCTAAATAAATTCGTACACTCATGTTTATGTCCAGAAAAGTTACATGTAAAAGTAAATTGCACCACTGTAATAAAAACAGAATACATTTATTTGTTATGTAATTACAATTACAATTGTGTAACGTTCCACATTTAATGAATGGCTCATATTAACTCAGCAGTAGCTTCACTCGCCCACTCGCCCATGTGTAAAAATAGATACATACAGAAATACCAATCACATCAGTCCAAATGTCTCTTCTGGTGCGTTTCTGCCAGTAGGTGGCAGCATAACTCCATGAAACGACTGCTTTTGCAGCCGTAGCTAAGGTGAAAATTGTTTTTCTGTTTAAGCAGGAACAGCAGACACTCAGATCACGACAAACACTGCAGTGATATCAAATATGAAAGGGTATGCTATGTGCAAAGATGAAGTAGATTATGTTTAAAGGCACATAGTAAACAAATACATCATCTGTTAATGATATTGTATTCTAAAGCAGCAGCTGACTTTTTGTCTCTTGTTCTCCTTTTGAGTACAAAAGCGATGTAAAGTAGGATGTAACTGCTCGGTTGGAAGCACAAAACACGACCTATACATCTGTTATTAACATGTTTATGTAATTATTCCTAATTTTGGTGACAAAAACTGATAAATAATTAGGCTTGACTTTTAATTATTACGTGCACAACTGCATAACTGTAGCTTAACTGCATTTAAAGAATGTATTTTTATTTCATAGAGGCTTAAAATAGAATTTCAACAAAAATAAATGTGTTTTATATATATTTATAAAATAAATCAAAATAAAAACACAAGAAAACATCTAAGCAAACAAAATGACAGCATTTAAATTAAAATAAAGAGTCTGTCGAATTTGTCAAATTCCAAATTGAGTCCGAACGTATTTTTTTCAGTCCAGTCCTTGATCGTTGGCGATGTCTGTCTCATCTATTTCTTTGCGATGACCTTTTTTTCTGCTGCCAAAAGTACATTCCAAAAGTACATTCCAAAAGTGCATTCCAAAAGTACATTCCCTTTTATTGTGTCCATGGCAGGAGTTTTAAGGCATATATTTGATAGAGTATTTGTACAGATTAGTGTGTCTTTTAGAGCTTTATACCACTCTGAAGTGAACCAACCCATCGCTCACCCATTATTATTCTTTAGTCTCTGGATTGCACCCAGTGTTTTCAAAATGTTTATTTCTGATTTCAATATTTTTTTTATTTGGCCCTTCGGTCATGACAGGCACATTGAGGGTGTCTGGAAATAATTGATTTAGGCTTGTTATTTCCTAAGTTTTCAGGCTAATAATTTAGAGCGTTTAATGTGGCCCCTGAGTGTCACATGTAACGGAGAGTGTCATTAAACCACTGGAAGTTGTATTTTGAGTACTTTTTACCCCCTTGTGGACAAGACGCCATTGCTCCGTCAGTCCAGGTCTTCACCTCTCCCCGAGTCACGCCCACTTATATTTACGTTTGTATTTTCTAAAACGGAGACATATGTAGGATTCAGAAAACTAAAGATTCACAGCTGCTGCTCCGTTGGAACAGCGAGTGGGACCCTAAGATAACCCTGATCCAACATTAAACTAATTCAAAAGATAATGTCAACATATTTTACTTACAATTGTAGGCTACTACACCTGACTTTATAGAGCAACTTAATTCAGACAACAGGGTGGATGCTGAGTTCTAAAGCGTATCACCAAAATACAGAAAATCACCTCTGGCATTAGTCATTGGCCTCACAGTGCAGATACTTTGGTGTTTTGGTCTGTATATATGATGTGAACATGTGACAGAAGCAGAAGGCCCAGGCTTCCCTCTCCATCCACACGTCCTCCAGCTCCTCCCGGAGGATGCCGAGGAACGCCATAGTCCCTCCAGTGTGTCCTTGCTCCTTCAACATGAAGGAGCAGTGGCTCTACTCCAAACTACTCCCGTCTTGATGCGAGTGTCATGCTTCGAGAAACAGGAAACAGCTTATGCTAATATGCGCTATCTTAGTTTTGCTAAGTCTATCTATCTCAACATAAAAGTTAGCACCACTGGAAAACTGCAGTCTGTTCTCTCTTGTCCAATCATCTTGCCCTAAAGCGTTCCAGGAGCCAAAAGGAAGGAGGAGGCAGACCCCTGTGGAAGCTAGTACCACTCACAGCCCGCTTTGGACTGCTTAAACGGGCCGGCCAGGTTCACTTAAGATAGTGGAGACACTCTCGGACTGTGCAAATCCACTCCAAAGTGAACCAGTGGAAAAATGGCAAGAGTGAGCAGTCAAAACTGTTAAAACAAACCATCTCTGGTCTGAAAAAAATTACTGTTTTAAAATGAAATATCGGAAGATCAAATGAACCCCATGGGACAGGGAAAAGAGTAATCTGACTAGTTTCCATAATCGGACAACGAGAGTAGTCTGAGTACTGTCAGATTAGCCTTTGTGACCGCAGAGATTTAGTGTGAATCCTAATCATTTTAATGAAGGCCTCGCACCATGTCAGTCTAAAGTGAATAAATACATATGAAATGTGGTGGTTTTAATGACATCCCTGAGGCCACAACTCCACAGTTGGACTGTGTCAGAAGTGCACTCACACTTTGTTCCTCCAGCGCATCACTGAAAACAATGGGAGTCAAACTTCAGCTGCTCTTTAACTAGCTCCCAGAAGATGCAGTAGGGTAACTCTGAACAAAGCCTGTTTTCTGAACATCTGAACATCTGGTACAAACAACACCTCGACTGTCCCAAGCTGGCTCTGGTCTGACGCAGCAGTATTTTGCCAATTTTCAAAGTGTCCAAGTGAAGGTTCATTGGGTCATTTCACTAATGCTGCCTATGTAACCAGTCCATATATTATTGTATTATAATGACACAAAACCGTTATTATTTTTGTTTAATATTGTGTTTAATATACCTGGTACTTGATTTACTGTGCTGTCTTAGTCCTCCAGTCCCTTCTTCTTCGTGTGTTGCCCTTGTGGCACTGGTATAAATTTGAGGGTACTTGTCTTCCGGCGCTGGTGTCTGTTGGCTGCCTGCTGCAACGCTCACTCTCTCTTTCATACTTTTTGTGCTCTACATTTTGTATTTTTAAAAATATTTTTGTACTTTTATTTGAACGATCGGGGCACGCGCTGGACCCACTGTGATTCAACTTTGTTCGGCTGGATTACTGTGTGTTTTCGTCGTTTGTGATGTGCGCTGGCTCCGAGCCCCCGGCGTCGGCGCTGGTTAACACAAAGGAGCAGCTGATGAAGCTCCGGAGCGCGATTGTTTTCCCCGCGATTGTCACGAGATCCCGGTGGACATTCTAAGGAAAACACTGAGGAGCCGGCGAGCGGGACGCAAACTCCTGGAAAAGCATGGACACTACAGACCTCCAGAATAAGACGACGGAACTATTGAGCATCGTGCGGTCACAGAGGGTTTATAGGGACAGCAGCGTCATGCTTTTCACAGAGACGTGGTTAACCCAGGAAATCATCATTGTTTTGGACAAATTTATTCTTCTGCGTGCGGACAGAACGAGAGAGTGCGGTAAGAAGAGAGGAGGTGGCCTGGCTGTGTTTGTAAATGAGAGTTACTGCGAATCTGACCATTTTACAGTAAAAGAGCAGCTGTGTAACAAAGATTGAACTGTTCGCATGTGGCCATATTACCTGTCCAGGGAGTTCTCACATGTTATTGTGATTGCTGTGTATGTGGCCCCCTCTGCTAATGCTGAAATGCTTGTGAAGCACTCCTATCCTGCACCAGTAGATTACAGACAAAGCACCCACAGGCGCTCTTCCTCATCTCTGGTGACTAACCACGTTTCTCCCTCCTCTGTTCTGCCAACATACACCCAGTATGTTACCTGCCCCACCAGAGACACACATAAAACACTGGACTTGTTCTTTGCCAACACCAAGGACACTTAGTCTTCTTCTTGCCTCCCTCCCCTGGGCAGCTCGGACCACAATCTTGTACATCTGAGGCCTGTGTATGAACCCATCGTGCACAGGCAGCTGTGATGCCCCGTGTGGTGAGGATGTGGTCTGCTGACAGCGAGGAGGCTCTGAGGGAATGCTTCAGCACCACTTCACCACATCAACACCATCACAGAGTGCATCACGCACTACATCAACTTCTGTTTTGAGAACATTGTTCCCTCCCGGACGGTGCGGCGTTTTCCAAACAACAAGCCGTGAATTAACTGTGAACTGAAGGCTCTGCTGAATGAGAAGAAGAGAGCCTTCAGGTCAGGGAACAAGGAGGAGCTGAGGACTGTGCAGAAGGAGCTGAGGAGGAAGATCAGGCAGGCGGAAACCAGCTACAAGAGGAGGATGGAGGAGCAGCTGCAGCAGAAGAACATTCAGGGCGTGTGGAAGAGCCTGAAAACCATCTCTGGCTAAGTCCCCCCTGTCCAGACGGAGGGGGACCTTCAGTGGATGAATGAACTGAATTCTCACTTCCTGAGGTTTGAGCAATCACCCACACCTCCCCCTGCAGAGCTGCATGCTCTCTCTTCCACAGCTGGACAATGGCCCACACCCGTTCCTATTCACACCTCTGCTTCGGCCCATCAGCTCACCACACGTCCCATCTGATGAAGACACTGGAGCGGCTGGTCATGGACCACCTCCGCTCCACCGTGAGCTCAGCCATGGACCTGCTTCAGTTTGCATACCGGCCTGGCATCGGAGTGGAAGACGCGGTCATCTCCCTGCTGCACCGCTCTCTCTCTCACCTGGAGAAGCCAGGAGCGCAGTGATGATTCTATTCTTTGATCTCTCCAGCGCCTTCAACACCATCCAGCCGCTGCTCCTGAGGGACAAGCTGGAGACTGCTGGTGTGGAGTACGACCTGGCAGAGTGGATTCTTGACTACCTCACAGACCGACCCCAGCTTTTGAGAACCCGGGACTGTGTGTCTGACACTCGGACCTGCAGTGTGGGGGCGCCCCAGGGCACCGTCCTCGCACCCTTTCTCTTCACCCTCTACACTGCAGACCTCAGACACGACACGGACAGCTGTGTCCTACAGAAGTTCTCTGACGACTCTGCCATCATCGGACTCATCACGGACGACGATGATGAGGAGTACAGAGGACTGGCGCAGGACTTTGTGGACTGGTGTCAGTGGAACCACCTCCTCATCAACGCGGGAAAGACCAAGGAGATGGTGGTGGACTTCCGCAGACGCCACTCTGCTGCCCCCTCACCAGTGAACATCCAGGGAAGGGACATTGAGAGAGTAGATTCATACAAGTACCTGGGTGTTCATCTGAACCACAAACTGGACTGGACACTGGATAACACAGACGCACTGTACAGGAAGAGCCAGAGTGGGCTCTACCTCCTGAGGAGACTCAGGTCTTTTGGAGTAACAGGGCCACTCCTGAAGACCTTCTACGACTGTGGTGGCATCAGCCCTCCTGTACGGTGTGGTCTGTTGGCTCTGCAGCATCACAGAGGGAGAAGAGATAGAATCTGGACAAAGCTCCATCCTGAGCTGTGCTCTGGACTTGGTGCAGGAGGTGGGGGACAGAAGGGTCCTGGTTAAATTCGCATCTATGCTGGACCATGAGTGTCGCCCCCTGCATGACACTCTGTCCGCTCTGGAGAGCAGCTTCAGAGACAGACTGATCTACCCTCGCTGTGTGAAGGAGACGTTTCACAGGTCTTTGCCTCTGCTGCTATCAGACTCTACAACAAACACTGTTAGCCCTGAACACGTGTATACTGTCATATTCATGTGCAATACTCATACGCAATAATGTCATATTCATGTGCACATCACTGCTGTAAATAAGAGTGTTTACTTTTGCCACTATTATTATTATTATTTTTTTCTTATGTTATTTTATGAACAACGTTCACTTTAGATGTTCACTTTAGAAGTTCACTTCAGACGTTCACTTTAACCTTTCACTTTAGATGTTCACTTAAGATGTTCACTTTAGAATTTCACTTCCAGAGCCATGTGTGTGAGTTTAAATTGCTTTCTCCTTCGTTGTGCTTTAGTTGCTGCAGGCGATGCATAGAAACAAGCTCCATGTGAAACACGTAGTTCTGTGCGCACAGATTTATGCATTTTCATTAAATATTTAAATTAAACGAACCCTCCAGGGATCTGCTTACCAATTACGGTTATACATATATTTATATTTATATATCAAGGCGTTTTGACATTATTTAGACCTAAATGTGTCATTGGATCAGGTTATTTTTTAATACTAATAAAAATCATTATACAAATCATATTCGGGTAAATGTGCCCTTAATTGTTCTATAAGGTAGATTTGATTTTTTTTTTTTTTTAAAGTAACCTTGATGAAGCTGGTGGTGTGAGGAGTAGCTGGTGGTGTGAGGAGTAGCTGGTGGTGTGAGTACCTCAGAGACTCAGCGCTAACGTGGGCCAGTGTTGGGAAAGTTCACTTTCTACATGAACTAGTTCAGTTAATAGTTCTTAATTAAACATTTTGAACTAAGTTCACAGCTCCAAAAAATGAACTAGTTTGGTTCTTTTTTCAATATTCAATATTTTCAATATCATTTTTCTAAATTATTTCCACAGCCCATATACAACCACAGGCAGCAATTATTTTATTAGTTTATTGCTGAAACTATGTGTCAGATTTCCTCTTCACATCCAATTTTGAATCCTTACCCAGGATTTACATTCACATTGAAGGGACAGACTTCCCCCATCTGTTGCTGTCCATTCAGCCCACACTAGTAGTAGTAGTAGTAGCAGTAGTAGTAGTAGTAGTAGTAGTAGTAGTAGTAGTAGTAGTAGTAGTAGTAGTAGTAGTAGTAGTAGTAGTAGCAGTTGCAGCTTTAAAACCCAGAGTATATTCTCAAAAACATGAGGGAAAACTTGCTGGGCAAAGTTTGTACAGAAATGTTAGATTGTTCACATCCTCACCGACCTTATCACGTAACTGGTGGTAGGGCGACTCCCTATAACTGGTCGTAGGGCGACTCCTTGCTGCTCTGTTGCTGTTGCTGCTTTATGTTTTGATGCGCATTCGCAGTCTGGTGCGACACGTGAAATCTCTATCTGCAATAGTGCTATCGGCCTCTACAACTTCGGAGCTCTCACACTTGCCAGGATCTGGTTGGGCAACATAACGGTGTGTTTTTCATCTGGAAGTCTCAAGAAATCTGACACCTTATTGAACAAAATTAAAACAAATGAGTTCACAGACACCAGAATGAACGCATTTACTTTATCGTTCGTCAGCAGTAATACTGTTCGTTCAGTTCACGTTCACCAAAATTATGAACGCGTTCATGAACTTTCGTTCAATGAACGCGTTCAGGCACAACACTAACGAGGCCACATGCCTCCCTAAACGCAGCTTTAGAATCTTTCTTGAAATTGTTAGAGTTGCCCCCAGAGTGAAAGTTGCAGAGGGACCGCACTATGAAGATGGTGGTATGAGGAGTAGCTGGTGGTGTCTGGTGGGCCGCACTATGAAGATGGTGGTATGAGGAGTAGCTGGTGGTGTCTGGTGGGCCGCACTATGAAGATGGTGGTGTGAGGAGTAGCTGGTGGTGTCTGGTGGGCCGCACTATGAAGATGGTGGTGTGAGGAGTAGCTGGTGGTGTCTGGTGGGCCGCACTATGAAGATGGTGGTCTTTCATTCTGTGCTGGAGTGAAATAACAGGTCGCAACAAGCTCTGTCTCTGCTCTGTGGAAAAACAAGTGTCAAAGGAGGAAAATGGAAGGATTGAGGACTGTTTTAATAGAGTCTTGTAAAGCTTTGTGAGAGAGCAGAGCCCGGCGTTCCCACACAGGTCGGCCCCTCTGGTCCTTTTGCACTTGAAAATAGATGGGCCCCCACATTCTTCCATTGAATGAACAAGACCTCAATCTATTTCAGAAGAGAGCACTATGAATAAGAAGAAGAGAGTGAAAGAGCAACCGAAACAAGATGGCAAAATGTCGTCAAACCAAATGGTATTAAAGCCCTGCCAATCTTTTTTTCATCCCTATAAAACTGTTTGGTTCCTTTTGCCCTGTTGGAGAAATACGGCAGTGTAAACTTTACGGTGACACTGTGTTTCGGAGATAGCAAAACGCTTGACTGGACGCACAATCCTGGAGCAGCTCTTTGAATACGAATTCCACGGTATGAATCAGTGCATTGTCCAATAAAAAAGCGCAGTATAGTGGCCTCACAAAAGGAGACAAGAAAGTGCAACACACGTCTGTCCAGAAGCTACTCCCAGTCGCTGAACACACGCATGTATTTGCAAGTGAACGTCCTGTTATGCACGACTGGAACATTCATCTGAATGGGTAGAACAAGCATGATGAGAACACAAGTGTTGATGATCAGCAAACAGAACAAGCGGTTTGCATTTAAAGGCGCTGTACCTGATTTTTACATTGACTAAAAACGTAAAAAACAGAACTAGTTCATATGTGAAAACATATGTTTTGAAAGTTCTTGTTGTGTGTAAGTGTTTATATGTTGTATTTGAGAGTTTAAAGATTCGAGAAAGTTATGAATGGCAAAATAAATACAATCAACCCAATGACATTGGAAGTTTGTAAGTGGCATCCTTTAACTTTAACGGCATATTGAACCCAATGAAGCGATCAAACATGTTTGACAAAAATGAGAAAATAAAGAATAGACATTATATGTTTACAAGAGACACATTTGAACAACATTAAACATCAAAAACGGACCAAATATTGTTATGGAAAGTCGTGCTGTTTATCATAAAAAGGCATAAGAGCGGAATAAGTTATTGAACACAGTTTTGAGGGTGGGGTTACAGGTGGGGGGCATGTTACAGGTGGAGGGCGTGTTACAGGTGGAGGGTGTGTTACAGGTGGGGGGTGTGTTAAAGGTGGGGGGCGTGTTACAGGTGGAGGGCGTGTTACAGGTGGAGGGCGTGTTACAGGTTGGGGTCGTGTTACAGGTGGGTTGGCGTGTTACAGGTAGGGGGGCGTGTTACAGGTGGGGGGCATGTTACAGGTGGAGGGTGTGTTACAGGTGGGGGGGCGTGTTACAGGTGGGGGGCGTGTTACAGGTGGAGGGCGTGTTACAGGTTGGGGTCGTGTTACAGGTGGGTTGGCGTGTTACAGGTGGAGGGCGTGTTACAGGTGGGGGCATATTACAGGTGGAGGGTGTGTTACAGGTGGAGGGCGTGTTACAGGTTGGGGTCGTGTTACAGGTGGGTTGGCGTGTTACAGGTGGGGGCATGTTACAGGTGGGGGGACGTGTTACAGGTGGGGGGCGTGTTACAGGTGGCGGGCGTGTTACAGGTGGGTTGGCGTGTTACAGGTGGAGGGCGTGTTACAGGTGGAGGGCGTGTTACAGGTGGAGGGCGTGTTACAGGTGGCGGGCGTGTTACAGGTTGGGGTCGTGTTACAGGTGGGTTGGCGTGTTACAAGTGGAGGGCGTGTTACAGGTGGAGGGCGTGTTACAGGTGGAGGGTGTGTTACAGGTGGAGGGCGTGTTACAGGTTGGGGTCGTGTTACAGGTGGGTTGGCGTGTTACAGGTGGAGGGCGTGTTACAGGTGGGGGCATGTTACAGGTGGAGGGCGTGTTACAGGTGAGAGGGCGTGTTACAGGTGGGGGGAGCGTGTTACAGGTGGGGGGGGGCGTGTTACAGGTGGGGGGCGTGTTACAGGTGGGGGCATGTTACAGGTGGAGGGCGTGTTACAGGTGGGGGCGTGTTACAGGTGCTTCCTGGAGGAGGGGCTGCTTTTCTGTGGTCCTTTAAGTCCGTGCTGTGCCCACCTGGCACCTTACACCTACTGTTCCTGTAACACGCACCGAACTAAGCTAAGTCGCTAAGAGCTCCAGAGCCTGATGGGTCAATGTATCAGACAAATAAAGGAGACGCGTGCTCAGGCTGTGCATCCACAGGGCTCACAAGTATGTACAAACTGGGGATTTATTCATTATATAGTGCAAATGTATGTATGTTCTGAATGTACATACATACATTTCTATGAAATCTTTTGTGTGTTCTTTGAGGCTACAATTGCGCTAACTGGCTGCCTATGGAAAGCAAAAGTGAAAAGCAAATGGCTTTGTCAAAGATGTGTTTGTTCTCTTCTACACATTTTGCTTCGTCAGACTTTGTCCAAACTGCTCAGAGGATGAAAGTTGCTCTGATCCCGGCCACATTTGCACTGCTGAATGACACGGACAAAAACGGCGTGGTTCAAATACATTCACACACTTGCAGTATGATGACTAGTTCAAAAGCTGTAGTGTTGTTCTTGTCCTCCCACTTAACAAAGAGAGTGACATTCAAAGTTGATATTGATTAAAGAATTGGATCAAGATTTCAAACATGCCACAGAGCAAGAAAATGTGGGTATGTTTATTGAATTGTATATATCAATATTTATGTGAGGCACCAGCCAATTAGGCAATTTACCAATTCTCAAATAAAATAAAAAAGTGTTATTTTTATAAAAAAAAAATCTGGAAATGTATGAACACTTTACAAACTGTGGTTTGTGAAGATTTATTGATCAAACAATGAGACGAATAAATATGGATGTAAAATATGCAAATGAGTCATTATCAGGTGGCGACACTAGATAGTACAATTCTAGATCTATTTAATTTTGTGTTAGAGTTAAAGTTGATACTAAATCAAACTGTGAACCAGAAGCATGAGGGTTCAGTCAGGGGGTCCCGAGTATCTGACATAGCTGACGTCAGCAGAAGGTCGTCTCTACAGAAGTCAGGCTGCTTAGCAATGGATGAGGGCCGCTTAATCTGAATTCTGTCAGGCTTTGACGACAAAGCTGTTTCACTGATCCAGAGATTAAGTCGATTTGAAGATTGTGCATGTGTTTCAGTCCAAATCATATCAACGGGCACGCTGACAGGCACAGACTTATGGGGAAGAGAGTAAAGTTAGCTTCTGGAATTCGAGCCACTCCCCTCAGGCAGGAGGCCACTCCCCTCAGACAGGAGGCTACGGTCCATCCGGACCAGAACCTCCCGTCATAAGAATAGTTTATTTCCCTCTGCTGTTGGACTCATGAACACTGCCTCATGTCACGTCCTATTGCACTACGTCGCTTTATATTTTATTTAGAATGTACATATCATGCCGTCTCTGTATAAAGTGTTCAATGTTTGTCGTTTGTATTGCACCGAACCACCAGGATAAGTTCCTATGTCTGTGAATTTTTGTTCATCGATAAATGGCAATAAACACCTTTCTGATTCTGATTCTGAATGTCTTTGTCTTCTAGTTTAGCTATCTTAGCTTAAGCACTGGGACACAGGGTGTTTCTTTCTCCTCCCCTGGTCCTTGGGCTTAGACTGGAGGACCCTGGAGGGACCTGGTTGGGGTTGCTTCCTGTTATGATATTGGCGTCTGCTGCTGCCAAATTTTGACTTTCACACACATAATCCCATGAGGGCTTCAAAAGTTGAAGGAGACCTCCAATAAAAAGGCAAACGCGTCTTCTTTATCCTGGATATTCGGATCAGATGTTTGGCCTGCAGGCTTTTTAAGACAGGAAAGGCAGCACAAAATGGAGATTGAGTCGGGATTCACAACACTGCCCTGGATATTCCATACATTATTTGCCAACATCAAGAAAGGTTTCACCACATCTGTGAGGTATTCAGGAAGAGAAAATTGAGGCATGGGTTTTGTTTCCCAGCGACTCTTCCGGTGACTTTTGAAGGTAAAAAACACATGCTCAGAACACCAGGAGAAGCAGAGGTGCTCCGAAGCAGAGGTGCTCCTTTGGAAGCTGCAAAACACAGAGACCCGAACAGCGACAAGAGATGGAGCCACCAGCTTGAGTTATGTGAGTTCAGGTTGTGGTCACATGGTGATACATTTCTGTTAATTTGAAGAGACTGATGATTGTGATTTAATTTGTTTTTGACATGAGACTTTATGCTCCATCTTGGCTGTCTGCTTCAGTACATAACCTCTGTGTCTAGTTACTTCCACTCATTGAAGTGACAAATGTGGGAGAGATTGTAGTGGTGGGAAAATGGAAAAATACATGTTGAAGGCAGCAGGGGATCTAAAAGGATCTTATTTTGACGCCCCCCTCTGACCTTTAGAAAGACCTATCCAAATGCCAAACGGAATCTCTTTAATATTTAGGTGTGGTACTTCATAAAGAACTATCAACAATCTTAGCGAAAAGCTATACTCGTCTTTTCTTCACTATAAAGAAAGATCTGGAAAAAAATAACTCTTATCTCATACTTAACTTTGACTGGTAAATGAATGAAAGCTTATAAATCTGAAATTTCAAGGGGAATCTAAAATAAAAGGGAAAGAGAGGGTCATTTTGAATTGACTGATGAATAATGGTAAAATGTATGAGCATTCCAGTGGCAAACCACAAAATCCACTGTTTGGAAGGAATTCTGTGATTTTTCATAACTCCACGTTAAACTGCTCATTATTCACATGGAGATGATCACCGACTGGACCGACACTGTCACTGAAACACTGACAATGGAGAAGTTACATTTGGACTCGTCTTGTAATAGTTCTCCTCATCGTTCTCTCAAAAGACGTTGTGCCCGTCGGCTTTATTGGCAGGAAAGTAGTGTGAGATGGGGGAGAGAGGAGGGAGGACATGCAGTCAGGACTCGAACTCATGACACTGTGGCCGGCTGCACCTGGAGCCCGGAATATGTGCCCCCCTTGCATTTCCGGGTTTGTGGGCGGGTCCAAGATATGGGTGATATTTATAACTATTATGTTATGGGTGTTGCACAACACTTATTATATCGAATATACCCTTAGGGTAGACTACGAAACGGGGAAAATAGCATGATATGGGATCTTTAACGAACAAATAAGTGTTCATTGATGGATTTAAATTACTTTTAGGTGCAGTGCTAAGAGATAGAAAGTGTGAGTTTTTCTACTTTGAAGAAGTCAGAATGAACAAAACAAAAGTTAAACAAAAAGAGAGCTTCTGAAAACTGTTTTTTTTAATGTGTAAATATATTTGTTTAAAACTTTACACGTGTGTGTGTGTGTGTGTGTGTGTGTGTGGGCTCAGACGGGAGACAAAGCAGACAGTTAGAGTCTCTGGAAGATCTTTTGTCTTGTTTTGGTCGAGGTAAAGTGGCACTTTCCATTTAGAGCAATTGATAAGAGCCCAGAGCTTCAGCCTCTTATCTCTGAGCAGTCGAAGCCTCTGCAGCTGGAGCAGCAGGAGTGAAGGAGTGAGCAGGAAGCTGGAGCAACAAGAGTGAAGGAGTGAGCAGGAAGCTGGAGCAGTAAGGGTGAAGGAGTGAGCAGGAAGCTGGAGCAGCAGGAGTGAAGGAGTGAGCAGGAAGCTGGAGCAGTAAGAGCACAGGGAAGGAAACACCTGGCCCTTTGGTTCCTTCCATGGCAGTACTTTATCGATATCGGGTTCTGCAGTTTGTGTATATTGTGTGTATTACTGGACAATACTGTGCACATTTACCAGCATTTAATCACATTGTAACTGTGTTAAATCTTATTTTAAAACATACTTCTTTCCAGTTGTAAAACCTCTGCACAAACAAGTGAACTACGCAGTTTTCTCCACATACAGCACCTGTACCAAAGGCACAGTGTGTACTTTGACTTCACATTTATGCAGTAACATCTTACTGCAAAGAGAACCGCTGAAGAAACAGCTGAATCTGCAGCGTTCAGAGCAGGGCTAGTGCTCGGTCCAGAGTGATCGAATGAGAGATGAGGGTCATGTCCAGCCTAGAGATGTGGGCGGAGTCTGCATGACAAGAGCAGGAAACATGGAAATATGATCCAATCCTGGCCATAGTCGCCTCTTGTGTCAGATAAACACGGCCGCGATACAAAGGAACCAGAAGTTAGCACCAACATCCATGTATTCTAGAGCAATGTGTAGTAGAAGTGTGTAACTGAGCTTGGTCTGCACCTAGTGGCAGCAGAGGGAATTACACCAGCGACTAAACCGTCCCACACCAGCCCGACTACTTCCTGCTGCAGTGAAGATCTGAGCAGAAGTCCTCACAAGACTGGACATGATTCAAGATTCTGTTACCGTGGAGACGTTGTAACCGGGATTCCTCAGGCGAGTGTGAATGAAGCTGTGTGCACTCTGCGTTTGTGACGAGGACCAGTGCGGGATAGGTCCAATTCCAACTGAAAATCAATGAACAGTCAATAAGAAGATTACATCAAGACAGATTGATGTGGCATTTTGGAGCCAATATTCAATTTGACATTTCAATGTTAGATATTCAATCTGACATTCATGTTTAAGTGTTATTCGCCAAATGCAATTTTAAAATACATTGTATAATATATTTTTTAATTAAATGTTCAATTAGACCATTTTATTTGCTAAATTGCAATAAAATATGAATTAATATTTTGATTGAAAGAATTGCAGTACAAATGAGAATTATGTTTTGAACCCAATATTCAATTTGACATTTCAGTATTTAATTAGGCCCGAGCGCCACAAGCTGGCGAGAGGCCTATTAATCTCGTAAGGCCGTGCGAAGCACGGCTGCGAAAGTGCGCACGTAGTGCGCACGAAATCGAGCGCGAAGCGCTCGCCCACTTCCAAACACTCACTAACGCACTCCTTCACTCATGCACGCCCCGTGCATACTAATTAGTAGTAGGAAAATGGAACATTACCGTTGTAAACGGGCAAAGCCCGTGCAAAAGTGCGCACTAAACGAGCACTTTACATTGAGATGACGACCGCGAAGCGGTCGTCATCTCATTTGAAAGCACTTGAAAGCACTCATTTGCGCTAAGTAGCTCACGAATACGTTCCCCATCTCTTGCATGTTCCGTGCATATAAGCATGTAATGCAAAAATTGAACATTATTACTGTATAGAGGGCCAAAAACACAAAGTGGGCGGAGCCCACTCAAAATTAACGAAAGTACCCGTCAGTGACCAGGGACCCACACCATGAGGTAGGAAAGCGCGAGCGCTTTCCGAAAATGTATAGTTTATGATATTGGGAAACATTGTTTTCGCATCGGAATATTATTCTTTCTTCTTCTTCTTCTCGGGACCAACCCCCCTATTTTTCACCCAGTGAACATTGACGAAAAGTCACAAAAATGTTCCCACCTCTAAAAATCGTGCCTCTCTACATTCTGGCTATTTCTCTTTTCTAAAATAAAAAAAATTGGCGCGTCAGCGCCCCCAAATGTACCAAAAATGCATTGAGAGATGGGAAATGACCCAAAAAAAATCTGATCGTAGAATCATGAAATTTGGCGCAGAGGTAGATGGTGACAAGAGAAGTAAAAAATATTATTACGGCAACGCCGTCCGCCCAACCAAATGTCGGCCATATTGCTTCAAAAATGGCTAAACATGACTTGGGAGTTTTTCCAAACGTCGTACTTTTACGAACTCCTCCCAGGGCGTTGGCCCTAAAAAGCTGAAATTTGGTGAAAATGCTACTGAGGAGTGGGACATGAAAAGTTATCCAAATTACATTGATACCTCTCACGGTCTCTGTGCGGCGAAGCCGCAAACTGTAGCTAGAATTTCAGAAATCTCCCATATTTAAAATTTCTGCCGTTTGCGCAGATAAAGTCCGAATTGCGTCAAATTAGAATCAGTTGTTAAACTCTTTGCCCTAAACCTACTTGAAGTGAAATAAATTCATTTGGCGCCACAGCGCCCCCTACAGATTTTATATGGAGGTTAAATGTTTAGTTTTGCGAAATTATATGAAATTTGACACACAACTCAATTTTAGCATCCCCATCAAAAAAGTCAATGAGACCCATGTCATAATTGTTATGGCGTTGCCGTAACGATGACCGAAACCTTTCATGTTATTCCAATGGGGAAATCGCCAGAACATGTTTACACTTTAGACTTTCACAAACTCCTCCCAGGGCGTCAGCCCTATTAACCTGAAATTTGGTGGGACTCATCTTCAGGGGTGGACCATCAAAAGTTATCCACATTTTCATTCAAAGAGTCACGGTATCTGTGCGGCAAAGCCGCACATTTTGCCAATAATTCAAAATAAAATAGCTTTTTGATGGTAAAACAAAGGGGAGAAGATGTGACAGCGTCACAGATTCAGCAGTAGGCGTAATAAAAGGACAATTGGGGCGCGTTAGCGCCCCCTCCTCTTGCGGCGTGGCGGCGGTGTGGCGGCGGCGTGGCGAGGGCCGATCATTGCCGCTTGCGGCTATATTTAAGATTTGTATTTGTAAATGAGAAACTAATTATGCCATTTTAACATGAATTCTAAAATAGCATTTTGCAAATAGCACTTTAATTTCCAATTTGGCATTCTCTTTAAAAAATGCACTTTGACATTTTAAATGGCACATTTCTAATTTGCAGTCCACAGGTGGCGCTGTTTCACAGAGTGCATTTCACTGGGAACAATGAGATTCTGAACGGTTTCTCCACTTTTCAAATAAGAAATGTGCAATTTCAAATGTCAAAGATATTGAAAATTTAAGATCTATTTGCTAATTTTCAAAATGCAAATCTAAATTAAAAGCTGAAATGTCAAATTGAATATTGGGTCCAAAACAACTTATCTTCAAAATGTCAAATAATTCAAACTTGACAATTCAATAGTCAAATAAAATAATTGCAATTCTAAATTTAAGTGGTAATTGCAAAATTAAATTTCGAAATGCATAATAATATTGCTAAATGTATTCTGATATTGCATAATGAATTCCCAACAATTCTCAATTTTTGTTAATAATTACAATCACATTCCTATTCACTCTGTCACTGCATCCAACAGATCAGTGTGTGGATGTGGACCGGCCTCCTGCTGGTGCCAGAGTCAGGACTAAACATGGACCGACCTCCTGCTCGTGCCAGAGTCAGGACTAAACATGGACCGGCCTCCTGCTGGTGCCAGAGTCAGGACTAAACATGGACCGGCCTCCTGCTGGTGCCAGAGTCAGGACTAAACATGGGCCGGCCTCCTGCTGGTGCCAGAGTCAGGACTGAACATGGGCCGGCCTCCTGCTGGTGCCAGAGTCAGGACTAAACATGGACCGACCTCCTGCTGATGCCCAGAGTCAGGACTACACATAGACCGGCCTCCTGCTGGTGCCCAGAGTCAGGACTAAACATGGGCCGGCCTCCTGCTGATGCCCAGAGTCAGGACTAAACATGGGCCGGCCTCC
>NW_027315735.1:13835428-13875428 GCF_026437365.1 Eucyclogobius newberryi | reverse complement strand
GGTGGCAGTATCACTGGGTTTCATTCTACTGTACTGTAGAATATAGAATAGAACATTGAATACAGATGGGGGCAGCTTAAATATTGTCAAAATCAGGTTAAACTTGAGTGAATTTTGAATATGTCCTGGCAAAGTAATAAATAGGAAAATCTGGCTCTTGCCCCCATGTGGGAGTATGATATCATCTCATCTACATCTAGAATCTCAAAACAACCAATTGTATTATTTAATCAATGTTTTAAGATTGTCCTGGTACAGCCTTTTAGCTCGTTCTGGTACATTTACAGTGATGTGTTCAAATCAGTTAAGTATTTGTAGACTGTATTCAGAGTGCAGTGTTTTCTTTTTGATGCATAAGCCTGATTTGAGCTGCACCTGCCCGTGGACACGTTTCTTTGTAGGCATTATATTGTGAAATAAGAGTTCCTGAAATGTATTTTGTAAGTGCAGTTACAAGGAAAGTGCATTTACAAGGAAAGTGCTGATCAGGTGGGAAAAGAGGGAAAAGTGGGCGGGGTGGAATTAGGTCAATAGAGACACACAGAGGGCCTCCCCCGCTGACCTTATCTCATATGCAGAAACAAATAACTGAGACTAATACTTCAGAGCCAGAGGTTTAGACCTGAAGGAGGCGTCAGCTCCACCCACGCGGGCTGAAGACCCGCTCCTGCTTCTGGTGGTGTAAACGTACATGTTTCACAGTTGGACAGAGAAACCACTCGAGACCACAGTCCAGGCCTCATCTGCAAACATTACTGGCAAACATGAGAATCCATCTTGTTAGGCTCCCTCTGATTTATTTGCAGTCTGCTCCAGTGGTCTAACGAGCCAATCACATGACATTTAGGGCTGGGACTGGAACCAATCACAGAGCAGCATTGTGGTTTGGGGGAAGTCAAAGCGACCCAAACCAAAACACACAGAAGAAATACAGACTATTTTGTTTTTTTGAATGGTGCACCCACCGTGTACATTTGTGGAGGAGAAAGAGGCCTGTGCTCGTCTGAACTCCGGATTTAATACTTTAGATATGTTCGCTTCTTCTGCTGTTGTGAGGGGGAACGTCCCGCGGCTTTCGAGAGAGCCTCCTCAGAATGAAGACACAGATCAGCCTGGAGTGAACTCATTTGCATATTTCATATTCAAATTCAATCTGTTTAATTGTTTGGTCAGTAAATATTTACAAAACATTTATGTGGTGCTGTATATAATTCATTCCCTGTACTAGTTAATGTCGCAGTTACGTGTTCACGATCAGCTAACTATTAATTATAATCATTCATATTCAAATGACTGAAGTTGGGTGGCGCCCCCTAACTTTATTAAGTGAATGTCGTGATGAGCCCAGGGAGCCGCTCCGTCACCTAGCAACCAAGACTCGCTACTAAGTCTGCTTAAGTGGGCTGTGAGACCCCAGAGACCGGGCTGTGAGACCCCAGAGACAGAGACCGGGCTGTGAGACCCCAGAGACTGGGCTGTGAGACCCCAGAGACAGAGACCGGGCTGTGAGACCCCAGAGACCGGGCTGTGAGACCCCAGAGACAGAGACCGGGCTGTGAGACCCCAGAGACCGGGCTGTGAGACCCCAGAGACAGAGACCGGGCTGTGAGACCCCAGAGACCGGGCTGTGAGACCCCAGAGACAGAGACCGAGCTGTGAGACCCCAGAGACAGAGACCGGGCTGTGAGACCCCAGAGACCGGGCTGTGAGACCCCAGAGACAGAGACCGGGCTGTGAGACCCCAGAGACAGAGACCGGGCTGTGAGACCCCAGAGACAGAGAACGGGCTGTGAGACCCCAGAGACCGGGCTATGAGACCCCAGAGACCGGCTGTGAGACCCCAGAGACAGGGCTGTGAGACCCCAGAGACAGGGCTGTGAGACTTCTTCAAAGTATTCCTTCTAATGCCCGACATCATCCCCAGTCCAGGTCTAAACGGTGTTGGTGGAGCACTGCTTTCCCCTTCAGAGGCATCGGATGGTTTGCCAGATTTGAGGTCGAGCAATAGTCTTCCTTCTTGTTCCCCTGAGTTTTTGCCTCTGCGACCACACAAGCCACGATACGCTCGGCCCGCCAATACCTGTGTGCTGCCTCAGGAGGCCCACCAGCCAACAAGGCTTCCTCCTCTTTAGCTCTCCCTTTCTCTCTCTCTATTTTTTTTAAAGATATAGCCTAAAACACATACTTTGAAGACGTACAAATACAGTAGGTGGCGGTAAATGCACCTTTTCAGTTGGCGGCCACCCGCCATTAAAAGTAACACCACAACAACAACAACAACAACAACAACAACAGATGACATCCTTTACTTCCAGCGTCCACCAGAGTCCACAACTATTCATGTTATCGTCAGTTGTTTCTTCTCAAGGTTTTTAAACATTATCATTAAGGAGGAAACGAGTTTGGACCGTTGTTAACAGTTCAAACTTAAAGAAGTACCGTATAATGTCTGCTGTTAGGGGTACTTCACCAGCTTGTCTGCAGAAGTTCTAACTTTGACTGGAAGGTTCTACAAAGTGCCATTTTGCAGTTGTTCATTTAGTCAGTTATATGGCTAAAATACCTTAAACACATTCCTGGCCTAGTGGTGCTACCTGCTTGTTTCCATGGAGACAAAATGTCATACTGGAGAACAAAATGTCATACTGGAGAACTAGTAAAAACATCTGATGGAGAGAATATTTTGCACCACAAAAGTTACAGAGTGCACCTTTAACTTTGTGTATTAAATGGGCTGTATTAGTTTATTTTTCATGTGATAAAATCAAATCTGTTTTGTCTCAGTACATATAGTGTATTAGTAGTTAAGTTAGTAGTAGATAGCCTTTAATGTTAAAACGCAGTAGATACAGGGGGAAAGGACAGATAACTTATAGGAACACTCTTAATAGAAGAACTCTTATAAACAGATGCCAGGGCCAGGTATACGAACTGCAACGGGTCCATGGCTTTGAATATATGAGATATGAGATAATAGATATGATATGTACACCACCAGAGTCTAATTACATCAGAGATCACATCCTCATCCTCTTCTTGGTCTGTGCACTCTTCTGTGCTGTGACTCTCGGCTCTTGGCATCAAAGCTGTAAACAAATAACAGGACATTTAAGAAATGGCAAACTATTTCACATAAAACACTCATTAACTTTTTTTTTTTTTTTAACACAATGTGAGCGTTTCAATATAAATACCTGAAGTGCTGATAACTCTTGATCTTTGGAAGCCGTCTGAAGAAGGGACTCAGATGCTTCTGCCAGTCGAAGTTCTTGACAAACACTTTGCCATCCGCCGTTCCAACAAGCTGTGGGATATTGAGGTGAGACTCAGGAGAGCTGTTTTCCACTACCTGATGACAAGGGCGACAATGTAAAAAAAATGAGAACAGAAGAAACATATCTTAAGCAGAACAGAGAGCAGCACTGAAGTTTTGCCAGGCTAATGTTTACACATTACAGTAGTCAAATAATATAAACTAACCTCAGCGATGTCTTCCAAAGTGTCAACCCTGGTCTTCATGTATGCTCGCTTGATAAGTCCAAAGCCGCAATCAGGGGAGAATTTGGTGTGGCCAGCAATGAAGAAGTGGATGTCCATTGTGTAGTGAAGCTTGGCCCCATCTGCAGAGGGTTGGACGGAAAGTGTATCTGTAGTAGACAGAGAGAGAAAGGAGATTAGATTAATACTTATGACATTTGATTAAGACGTATATGTCTCCATAATTGCTATTCTGCATTTGCACTATTATTAGTACCTGCTGTGCAAAGTCAAAGCTGTAATGCATCCTGATGTCTTTGCTCGCTGGCGGTGAGGGTCCAAAGACAGCACATTAGATTCTGTTGTAGAGATCTGTGCGTGGCCTGCAGCTTCTGATGTGTGGGAGAAGCTGTTTCCACAGTGATCTGAAGCTTGATGTACAAACTGCAGGCTCACCTGAAAAACAGATGTTGCTTATGGTTAATTATACTCTAATCATTAAAACATGAAAATCACCAAAATAATGTTTTACACTTACCACGCTCCTTAGCAGACTTCACGTAGAGACAGGTCATGTCAGTCAGGGTGTCTTTGCCAATTCTGAAAAGGGGAAAAAAAGGATTAGGGTTAACAGTAATATGGGAATAACACGCTTCACAGATAACAGTTCACATTGTGACGTTAATGGTGTATTTAACTAGCTCACTTGAGATAACACGGCTCGTAAAAGCATGCCTCCCCACGCCGAAAAATAACCCGATAACATAGCAAAGTTTAGCTTACAACTTAGCTCCGAATAGCTGCGTTTAGCTCCGGGCTGTGGGGCTAACAGCCGGTTTAGCACCATAAAACACACACAAAGCACGACCCACACAACCCAACAGTAAGTAGTCACATTAAGCCCGTATTGCAGAGTGCACTGAAGCAACATGTTAGCTTAGCATTAGCTCCACCGGAGCAGACAAGTAAGATTCTAAAGTGATCGCGAGACCGCCTTAAAACACAGCGTTAAAGCAATAATTTAGTAGTAAAGTAAAAGTGTACCTAAGTAAACAGTTCCGTTGCAATGTAGTCCAGGAAATGTAAGCTCTGAAGACTGTGCTCTGCAGACGGTCTGGAGTAATGAGAGGAAAACACGGAGCACGCAGCTGCCATGCGGATCACAGCTGATTGGTGGAAAATGTAAACAATACGTTGGCTAGAAAAAGGTGACGCCCCCCAGGAGAGCAGGAAAAAGACCCGAAAACTCCACATTTTGAACAGCTTAATGTATACGTTTAAGACAACCAATAGTGTTATCTGAAGCACACAGGGGCTTATTCATAACTTCAACTAGCACATTCTGCAAAAAAACGAAAATCACACATTTGAAAAAAAAAAATCTTTTTTGGGGTTTATCTCAGTTTCACCGAGGCCGACATGTACCGACATTAGGGCTGCTGCGCCACATATTATAAAAGGACCCCGGAGACAAAATGCAAATTCAAAGATTTTATTTGTATTCAAGTATTTTACCTGCTTCTTTTCAAAGAAGCAGGAGTAAAACAAATACAGAAAACTTGCAAAAGAAGTACCCCGTGCCCAAAAATAGAAACAGAGTAACAACAGAAAGATGGACCTGGTGGGCCAGCCAAACAGAACAAACAGGAGCGACCGCGGGCCGGCCCCGTACAGGGCGTAGGAGCCGGTGTCAACACCTCTAATTTGAAAAAGTACAAAAAAACTAGCTAAACCCCAAAGGAAAAGGAAAATAGGACCACCGGTCCCACCAGGCCAAGCAAAAAGGCTAACGCTAACAAAAAGCTACCAAACCATGCGAGGCAGCAGGGAGTGTGGAACGTGTGCAATCTGACGCATGAGAGGGAACGGTGAGCGGGGAGCGAGTGACCTGAGTGACCACATACGAGAGAGAGAAGAGCAGAGAGAAAGTGCACATCCGGCGCTCCATTTAAAGGCTCCAGGGAGGGCAAAACCGAACGAGAGCCAAACTATGAAAAAAACTAAAAAGATAGATTTAAACAATATCTATCAAAACCAGGAATACAATAGGGGAAAACGTGCTCCGCCTTAGGCGCTACACACCCTGGACAGGGGCCAACTTGTCGCAGGGTTACCATAGCGACACAGATAATAATTCACTCTCACATTCATTCACAAGGGCCAATTTACACACATGCATGTCTGCATGCGTTATTGGGGGGCAAGAGCGCTAACCTCTCTGCCTCAGTGCACCATTTCTTAATTTCAATTTATCATATATTTTGTTTCAATTTTGTTCTTGTGTTTCTATATTTTGCTCGAGTTTCAGAATCCGAAGCAGAAAAGATTTATTGCCATTGTCAATTAACTAAATTCACAAAATAATACAAATAAAACAATGAGCAATGAATGAGTCAAAAAGAGAAACAATTAAAATCTGCTGTGGGATAAAAATAGGCTTAATATGTACACAAATGTACAGTTGAATTTACATATGTAGTGCAGAAAGTGAACAGTGAGTGATTAAATGATGGTAAAACTGTCAGTGTTTAAGAAGTGATCATGAGTCCAACAGCAGAGGGAAAGAAACTGTTCTTGTGGAGGGAGGTTATGGTCCGGATGGACCGTAGCCTCCTGCCTGAGGGGTGTGGCCGCCTGCCTGAGGGGCGTGGCCTTATGGCTGAGGGGAGTGGCCTCATGGCTGAGGGGAGTGACCTCATGCCTGAGGGGAGTGGCTCAAATAGTCTATTTATCTATCTACTCTCAGCTAGACCCCGCTCCCGTGTTCCCCAACAACTGTTTCCACACTGTTGCTATGGAGATTACTATCACAGTCAGCTCAGTAAAGAGGAGACTGTGTGTTCTATAAAATGCTTCATGTTTTACCTGAATCAGTGACATATTCACAGAGAAACGAGCCAAACAAGGACCTAAGTTTAGATGCACATAATGTGATGTTAGAGGCGGAGCGAGACATGTGTGCAACACGGGGATGAAGGCGAGCTCTCTGCACTGGGCAAAAGCAAAATCTATTTTAGATTTAAAAAAATATTAATTTTTTACAGTTTTTTACGATTGAAAAAACACTAAAATCTAAAGTTTTGCCCAATTATCAAAACCTTACACTCAAGGAGCAAAACTCGGCCTCAGATCTGTACCACTATAATTACAATAAGTCAGTTCACACTTTGTGCAAAACAATACACACAGTGATTGACACACTGAACACACTTGTGTGTATTTAGACACAGAAGTATATCAAGATGTCCCTTCCTTGCAATTCTAAAGCACTGACTGTCAAATGACCACACCCATGTGCCAAATGACCACACCCAGGTGCCAATCCATTGAACACTGTCATTAGGTGACCAAACACAAGATCGCTTAATTGTAGACACACCAATCAGATTTAAGCACTAATGCTGCATGTGCAAATGCAGCATGTGGGTTCACCAAACTGAACCAAAATGGAAGGAAGAGGAAGAGTGAGGATGAGAAGGAGGAAGAGGAGGAGGTGAAGGAGGTAGAGGCCGTGCCAGAGGTAGAGGTGGAGGTAAAGGTAGAGGAAGAGGAAGAGGAAGAGGAAGACGAAGAGGAAGAGGAAGAGGAAGACTTCAAGCAGGAGGAAGAGGGGGAGGAGTTTGGGGGGTTCTTTTTTGTACTGGATAAAATGTTATATTCATGAAAACTGTGTTGCCATGTTGGCTTGAGTATATGGAAAAAAATAAATGACGTTGTCAACAGCATTAGTCTTGTGTCCTGTGTGGTGTCTACAGTCATGCACACAAGTGTGTGTAGTGTTCACTGTGTGTGTTGTTTTGCACAAAGTGTGAGCAGACATTGTGTTTAGAGCCATGTTTTGCAGATGCACGGTGTACTTCACCCATACGACTCTATGCACTTAGAAGCAGGATTAGCCCAAGTGTTTAAGGTTTTCAACAGCCGTGTGTAACTGGTGTGTAACTGGTGTGTAACTGGTGTGTAACTGGTGTGTAACTGGTGTGTAACTGGTGCAAACATAGTTAAGTCATAAGCAACGTGTGTGTTTCATATGGTAAAAAAATATGGTTTTGATAAATGAGTGTATAGTTTTTACAACAGTGTTTCATTTTGCAAAGGAGCTAATGTGTTGTGATAATTGGGTTTGAGGTTGTGCTAATTGTGTGGAGGGTTTTGCTAAATAAAACAAAACAATCAAAATTGTGTTTATTCAATCGTAAAAAAACTATTAAAATTTTAGTTTTTAAATGAAAAATTTTTAGACAGAAAATCAAACTGTGTTCTAGCTCACTTCTTTCTTTGCCGGTATATGAGGCATGACAGACGTCACCCACAGGGGACGCCAGGGAGAGGACTTTCTAACCAGGATCAAACTAGTGTGAATTAAGCTAAATGTCACTGTGTTTGTCATGACCAGTGTTACTTGTGTTGGGTAGAGATACTTTTAAAAGTAACTTGTTACATTACCTCACTACTGTCCTGGAAAACTAATGCGTTACGTTACTGTGCTACTGTCGTATGAAAGTAAAGCGTTAGATACTCTTGCGTTACCAATAATTAAAATTATTGTATAACCTTTCCTGCGCTCTCGCCTCCCAAGAAGGAGATCATGGGTTCGATTCCCGGGCCATCACATGATCTTTGTGGGTGGAGTCTGCATGTTCTCCCCGTGTTACCGTGGGTTCTCTCCAGGTTCTCCGGCTCCTCCCACCATCCAAACACATGCATGTGTAAAATTGGCAACTCTAAATTGGCCCTAGTGAATGAATGTGAGCGTGAATGTTTGCCTGTCCAGGATGTACCCCGCCTAAGGCCCAAAGTCACTGGGATAGGCTCCAGTCACCCACGACCCCTGATGGGAACAAGGGGCAGAAAGCGGATGAATGAATGTATAACCTTTCCGTTTGTGTTGTTCATTCACAAACAGATGGGACATGAGCTTTGTCCTCTGACCACGAGGAGGACATTACTGATCTCTAACACCACTGGTACTGTTCACTTTCTGCACTACTTCTTTACATTTACTTGTATATTTTGTGTCCATACTAAGTCTATTTGTATATTATTAGTACATTTAAAATATGTTATTTAATGCACGTCTCTTTTGATATATCTTGCTTTTATCATTGTTCATTGTTTTATGTTGCACTGAATCACCAAAGTAAGTTCTTATGTTTGTGAATTATGTTCACTGACAATGGCAATAAACCATTTCTGATTCCTAACTCAAGGGGCCTGACAACTTGGCTTTTCTACAAACACAGGAACATAATCATTAAAATATCAACTAAACAAGCCAAGTAAATGCGTTTAATGAGCTTTATTTCTCTTTTATGTTTAAGATGAACACAACACAATGTCATACAATAAACACGAGTCGTCCTCAAGCAGTGAACAACATGAGCAGCGACGCACAACAACAGAACACACTTGTTTTAACTGGAGTTTAATTAAGATAAGATATAAGATAAGATATTCCTTTATTGTCCACACATGGGGAAATTTCATTGTTGCAATGCAGGCAGATACAGAGGAAAAGGACAGATAACTTATAGGAAGTTTAATAAACACTCTTAATAGAAGAACTCTTATAAACAAAACTCTTATAAACAAAACTCTTATAAACAAAAACTCTTATAAACAAAAACTCTCGTTTTCTAATAAGGAATGAAGGGGAAAAATAAATATAAAAATAAAAACAGCTAGCGTAAGACAAGAAAAACTAATAATAATGGTAAAATAAACACAGTTATATGCACATGAATGTGACATTATTGCACATGATTAAGTCAGTATTGCACATGGGTATGACAGTTACACACGTAGAGTCTGACAGCAGCAGAAGGAAAGACCTGCGAAACGTCTACTTCACACAGCGAGGGTGGATCAGTCTGTCACTTTGTCCAGCTTCCTCCCCTCCCTCTCTGTGATGCTACTGCTCCAGCAGACCACACCGTACAGGAGCTGATGCCACCACAGAGTCGTAGAAGGTCTTCAGGAGTGGCCCTGTCACTCCAAAAGACCTGAGTCTCCTCAGGAGGTAGAGCCGACTCTGGCTCTTCCTGTACAGTGCGTCTGTGTTATGAGTCCAGTCCAGTTTGTGGTTCAGATGAACACCAGGTACTTGTATGAGTCCACTCTCTCAATGTCCCGTCCCTGGATGTTCACTGGTGAGGGGGCAGTGGGGTGGCGTCTGCGGAAGTCCACCACCATCTCCTTGGTCTTTCCCGCGTTGTCCGTGATGAGTCCGATGATGGCAGAGTCGTCAGAGAACTTCTGCAGGACACAGCTGTCCGTGTCATGTCTGAAGTCTGCAGTGTAAAGGCTGAAGAGAAAGGACGCGAGGACAGTGCCCTGGGGCGCCCCCACACTTGTGCTGGTTGTGCTGGTTAAAAAGACTGAAAAAGAGAGTGACATTTACTCTCTGCTAAATGTGGTTCAAGACCATGTATAGATTTTTATATAATTGTCCACCTAAGTTTTCTGTTTCTTGTAGTAGAACACGTGTCCATTAGCACCAATGAAAAAGCACATCATGATTTGGACTGATGCCGCTGTCTTCCATCTGCAGCTCTGATTATTGTGCTAAAACTGACACTATTTAATACGGAGGTGTTGAATGTGGGAGGCAAATTAAGAAATCAGCAGGAGTCAGAGATTACCCAGCAAAATAATGATATGTCACACCAAAGTCACATGGAAATGGAATCATAAAAGAAAATACATATTCAGATGAGATGGGAAGAAAACTAATGAAAAGCACAAGACGCTTGAGATATTTTCTTTAAATAAGCATTTATTCAACTCTCATTATTGTAATATTCTCTTGGTGAGACGGGTCAATTCACCGCTGACCTCGTTTTCTCTCCACAACAAACACATGGCTCTATTACCACTGCTTCTTTTCTTTATTCAGAGTTCATTCACCACATGAGAGGGACGAGTGTGTTATCCAGCTGTAGACACGTTTGTTCATCTGCAGGATATTGTCTGAGGCCATGGAACTGTGAACATGAACATAACATGAGTCAAATGAACCTAGAGTCCACCTAACTCTGCTGGAGCACTGCTGACCTGACCCGACCTGACCTGACCACTGTGACTTATAATAAGCTCCACTTTTTTTTTTTTTTCTAATCTTTTTTATTGTATATTTACTTGCAAATCAAGTAATTTAAGCCTAAAACTAAAGGTTTTAATTCAGGGAATGATGGAGTGGAAAAATGTGTACCTTTTGTATTCACTGAATGTTTATGATCAAGGAATAAATGATACTGATTGGACAAAGATGATTTAATTTGGACAGTAATTAAACACATATGTGATTATTGTGGATACCTCCTGTATGTCATTGATTTGCCTATAGACTGACTGCTTAGATAAGTATTTTGAAACAGTATGAATAGTATTATTTGTATTAACAATTATTCATATTTTAATCAGAACATTTTTAAAGTTGAAATGCATTTCTGTACTTGTACCTTAATAATTATGCTCCACAAGCCTGAGTCCTGTGGCGGTTGGCGCTAACAGAGATGTTTCTGCAGACAGAGATGTTTCTGCAGACAGAGCTGTTTCTGCAGACAGAGATGTTTCCGCAGACAGAGTTGTCTCCGCAGACAGAGATGTTTCCGCAGACAGAGATGTTTCCGCAGACAGAGATGTGTCCGCAGACAGAGTTGTCTCCGCAGACAGATATGTTTCCGCAGACAGAGATGTTTCCGCAGACAGAGATGTTTCCGCAGACAGAGATGTTTCTGCAGACAGAGATGTTTCCGCAGACAGAGTTGTCTCCGCAGACAGAGATGTTTCCGCAGACAGAGATGTTTCCGCAGACAGAGATGTTTCCGCAGACAGAGATGTTTCCGCAGACAGAAATGTCTCCGCAGACAGAGATGTTTCCGCAGACAGAGATGTCTCCGCAGACAGAGATGTTTCCGCAGACAGAGATGTTTCCGCAGACAGAGATGTTTCCGCAGACAGAGATTTGTCCGCTCAGGTATTTAGGACTTTGATGTGCGCTGTGGGCCAGAGCGTGAGGCTAATGAAGCTTCCACCGCTCATGTTTCTCACTTCACTTAGAGCAGAAACACAAGCTAACTTCGAGAGCACGTTTATGTTGTAATAAGCAGAGACCAGCGCTGTGATTCTGATGAGAGCGAGTTACACTGTCACTTTGAGCCTTTTCTACCACAGTTTCACGTCTAATTTGGCAGCTTCTCAGCTGTGTCAGGCTGATGGGAGGACGATAGCGACAGGAGGATTTACCTGCTCCTGCACATTTTCTGCTTGGCTTTGCCTTTCTGCTCCACGCTGTGTTTGGGACGTTTCACCCTCCTCTGTTCACTGCTGCACTCCCCCTGCCGGGAGGCAAATGGAGGCCCTTGGAGGTGGCGGGAATGGAAATCAAGGGCAGTGTCGTGAGGGACACTACAGATGCAATCTGACTGGCCACCATGCTAATGAGATTTATAGTTCTGTTTTGGATTCAGAAATGTTGGCATTTTGTGTTTTTTTCTTGTTTTTTAAAGAGGACATAATATGGAAAATTAACTTGAATGAGCTTTTTACATTACAGGAAGTCAGTGACGAAGTTCTAGCCTTTTTAGATGACCACCGTGTTTTGATTTCCAATTAACTAAATGATGCTCTTATTTTATAGTTCAATAATACTATAAGTACCTGGGAAAAAAACTTATAATTCTCCTTTAAAGCGTTTTCTGCCCCGAAAATATGATTGGACAGGGTCATAGCAGCATAAAGAGAGAGGGTATGTGATTGGACAGGGCCATAGCAGCATAAAGAGAGAGGGTATGTGATTGGACAGGGCCATAGCAGCATAAAGAGAGAGGGTACGTGATTGGACAGGGCCATAGCAGCATAAAGAGAGAGGGTATTCACCTTTTTCTGGAACTTTCCATGGTTGCCGCCATTAATCGTGCCCCTCCTCCCATTTGTAATTTTGCAAAGAGCTGCAGATCTCTACAATAAATCAGTTCCACACAGACACAAGCAGTGTTCCATCTGCCCAGAGGAACCGTGCAGTGTTGACCTGATGATGCACATGGACGTTTTCCACAAATCCATCTAAATATCATGTCGGTACAGGAAACGCCAAAACAACGGATGCGCCGATCTGTAGCTGTCACAAGCAAAAGTGGGCGGGGCAAGGACCAGGTTGAATCGTCAGATAAGACCCCAGTTCATCCTTGAGAAAGAGGTCTCATATCTGCTCGGTGGTCCAGTGGTTGAGGCAGCAGCACACGTGCCAGGTTCCATGTGCAGCCAAACCAGCTCTGCTGCTTGAGAGAGGGAGGGAGGGAAAGAGGGGGAGAGAGAGCGAGAGGGAGAGAGAGGGGAGAGAGAGAGGGAGGGAGGGAGGGAGAGAGGGGGAGAGAGAGCGAGAGGGAGAGAGAGAGAGAGGGGAGAGAGGGAGGGAGGGAGGGAGAGAGGGGGAGAGAGAGGGAGAGAGAGCGAGAGGGAGAGAGAGAGGGGAGAGAGGGAGGGAGGGAGGAAGGGAGAGAGGGAGAGAGAAATGAATGAGTAAATACACCAGCTGTATTAAATTAAATTTGAAGATTTGTACTAGTCAAAATTAATGGAAATATCTTTATGTATAGCATGTATTTGCTCCACCAGGGGGCGATGACACTATCCATACTGAAGTTGTAAATCTGATCGCAAACCACTCTGAGTGAACCCTTGTCTGTGGTGGAGACTGGAACTTACATGTTCAGCCCACATTAGTAGTTTAAAGTACTGGTAAATCCATAAATAATACATTCAGTACATGAATGCATAATTTAGGATTGATCGATATCTGGAGAGAGATGAGTCCTAATGTCCACAATATACACATGTTTCCAACCCGCATCAGATCTATACTAGCATAGACTACTTTTCATTATCTGCTCCAGGCTTTCTGAAATGCCGTGGCACCCTGGGGTTCCGCAGCATGAGTGCAGAGGTGCCCCGGAAAATAGTAGTTTGATGGAATTTTGAGAATGAAGAAAAATTTACATTATTGATTTATGAACGAATCGTTGTAAATCCTTCAACATAATCCAACATAGGTTATTTTGGATAGAAAACTATTGCAATTCATGCCACAATGTGTTATAAAATAAATACATTGGCTGAGGGGGCGTGGCCTTACTGCTATCTTATCTTAAATAAGAAGGAAGACACAGGCACTGAAGTAGTCAAGGTTTACTTGTACAAGGAGACAGGTCCTTTATAGTTCACTCCAATTGTAAGAATGTGACCTTTTGACCTCTGGGGTATGTACAGCATGCAGTGTTAGCTGAACCCGGTATCAGAGAACTATCTGTTTTCAACATACAACCAAACAGTCTAACAGTTACGCAGCTGTGTGCGGCCCCTTGAGGAGGCCCATAGAGGGAGGCCCATAGAGGGAGAGGCCCATAGAGGGAGAGGCCCATAGAGGGAGAGGCCCATAGAGGGAGGCCCATAGAGGAGGCCCATTGAGGAGGCCCATAGAGGGAGAGGCCCATAGAGGAGGCCCATTGAGGAGGCCCATAGAGGGAGGCCCATAGAGGAGGCCCATAGAGGGAGGCCCATAGAGGGAGAGGCCCATAGAGGCAGAGGCCCATAGAGGCAGGGCCCACAGAGGGAGAGGCCCATAGAGGGAGAGGCTCATAGAGTGAGGCCCATAGAGGGAGCCCATAGATGAGGCCCATTGAAGGAGGCCCATAGAGGGAGGCCCATAGAGGGAGAGGCCCATAGAGGGAGGCCCATAGAGGGAGAGGCCCATAGAGGCAGAGGCCCATAGAGGCAGGGCCCACAGAGGGAGAGGCCCATAGAGGCAGGGCCCACAGAGGGAGAGGCCCATAGAGGGAGAGGCCCATAGAGGCAGTGGCCCATTGAGGGAGGTCCATAGAGGGCGAGGCCCATAGAGGGAGCACATAGAGGAGGCCCATTGAGGTCCAAAATGTAATGTTTCCATGCTGCGGGTGTCCAGTATAATGTCAGTTCAGTCCTTGATTGTCGGTGCAATTTGTGTTCCAGAGGTGTTTGTGTCCATGGCAGGAGTCCTGAGGCCCAAATACATAGTTCTGAAATCCAGTGGATGATGATGTCATAAACAGTTGCATTTTCCTTGGGAATATCAAGCACTTTAACTTTGTCTTTTGAAAAACCTGTCAGACTTTTCGAGTAGAATTTGGTTTTGTGGTTCTCCACTGAGATGTACACATACTCCCATTCTGCATCAGTCATAATAAAGTTATCTTCTCTTTCTCATTTATTTTTAATGTAGTTAAAGTAGTCTGTACACCGGAGTACACGAGTACTGAGTCTGTACACTGGAGTACACAAGTACAGAGTCTGTACCCCAGAGTACACAAGTACAGTCTGTACCCCAGAGTACACGAGTACTGAGTCTGTACACCGGAGTACACAAGTACAGAGTCTGTACACCGGAGTACACGAGTACTGAGTCTGTACCCCGGAGTACACGAGTACTGAGTCTGTACCCCGGAGTACACGAGTACTGAGTCTGTACACCGGAGTACACGAGTACTGAGTCTGTACACCGGAGTACACGGGTACTGAGTCTGTACCCCGGAGTACACGAGTACTGAGTCTGTACACCGGAGTACACGGGTACTGAGTCTGTACACCGGAGTACACGAGTACAGAGTCTGTACACCGGAGTACACGAGTACTGAGTCTGTATCCCGGAGTACACGAGTACTGAGTCTGCACACCGGAGTACACGAGTACTGAGTCTGTACCCCGGAGTGCACGAGTACTGAGTCTGTACACCGGAGTGCACGAGTACTGAGTCTGTACACAGGAGTACAGAGTCTGTACACCGGAGTACACGAGTACTGAGTCTGTACCCCGGAGTACACGAGTACTGAGTCTGTACCCCGGAGTACACGAGTACTGAGTCTGTACCCCGGAGTACATGAGTACTGAGTCTGTACCCCGGAGTACACGAGTATGTACACCGGAGTACACGAGTACTGAGTCTGTACACCGGAGTACACGAGTACAGAGTCTGTACACCGGAGTACACGGGTACTGAGTCTGTACCCCGGAGTACACGAGTATGTACACCGGAGTACACGAGTACTGAGTCTGTACCCCGGAGTACACGAGTATGTACACCGGAGTACACGAGTACTGAGTCTGTACACCGGAGTACACGAGTACTGAGTTTGTACACCGGAGTACACGAGTACTGAGTCCACCGGAGTACACGAGTACTGAGTATTTTGACTGAAGATTAAGAAACAGCCCTGGACACACCCTCCAGAGGACACTAGAACAGCGTCCCCACGTGGTGAAAATATTCGCTTTGGTGTTCAAAAATGGAGTGAGCACTTTTAGCACTACTTTTACTTTCAAGTACAGGCTCTGCTTCGTCAACAGCAAAACAAACGCTGCACTAGGACGAGCCCAGCGCCTCAACTGTTCCGGATCAGCCATAACACAGCCTAAGCAGGAATTATAGAAGCAAAAAAAACTGCAAGGCACATCTTTTTCACTCTATCATCCTCTTAAATCCCCTGGAACGGTGGCAGCAACTCGGCATGAGGGAAATTTCAGCGGTCAGGACATGAAACGAGTAAAGAAAAGAGCGCGCCAGATGAAACGTCAGGGGGGAAATGATGCCTGCGAGTAACAATGTGGTTTATTTGTGCTTTGTTGTCCATGATAGGCAGGAGAAGCAGGACAGAGTGAGACGAGCGTGAAGACGGAGGAGGCGGAATACATCAGACCCAGAACTGCACGGTTAGTCAATCCTGACGAAGGCAGTTTAACAGTATTGTACATTACGTATGCTGTAGGTATATTATGGCTTCAGCAGGAGATGAGTTCTTCTGAAGGATGTTATACCTAAGCTGAAAAGAGGTGATCAAAAGGGGAAGTTGTCAAACAGAAAACAGAATTCTGACTCAGGCTTTCAACGTGAGGAGCAGCGTTTGCAATAGAGCAGAATATATACACAGTTTATTTTCACTGGTATGGAGTCATGGAGCCCAGACAAACATATAAATCCTCTAATACAAGCAATTAAGGTGAAACGTTTCTTATTTGTTTTCTGTTTTGGTAACTTCACCTGCATCCTCAGATTTATTTCGGACTTAAACATAGTATTTTATTAAGCTATCTCAGGGATGCTCA
Source organism: Eucyclogobius newberryi (assembly GCF_026437365.1). Lineage (NCBI taxonomy): Eukaryota > Metazoa > Chordata > Actinopteri > Gobiiformes > Gobiidae > Eucyclogobius > Eucyclogobius newberryi. The sequence goes on along the minus strand of NW_027315735.1, from coordinate 13,858,817 downwards.
AACTTTGTTCCTCGGCAGTCATAGTGAGACCAGGGCCAAATCTGATCATGTGATGCAAATGAAACGTTCATCTACAGGTTATTATAAAGTTGTCTTCAATTACTGAGCTTTTTAGGTTTGGTCTTTTCGGCACTAAATCTCAGAAAGCTCAACATCAAAAATATATCTCCTGGAAGTCTAAGTGTGGGTGTTGGGTATCCCTGGGTGATATGGATGGAAAACTTTTCAACATGGGTGCAGTCTCTACTCATCAGGACATATTTGGCTGGGCTAAAACTTAATGTCTGGTATTATGCCTCTCCGCTAATGCATAATGACACATAAGGCTGTCAGATACTTTGCAAATGTACATCGCAACCTCGTCCACTCTCTCATTGAACCTGTCTCAGCTTCAGTGGCAGGTGATTTGGACTGGGCCATTAAGCGTTCGACAGACACATCTTCTGCCATCGCACATCAATTCTCCATCTTTCTAAAGCTGCTCTGCTCTGATGAGCTCACAAACCACTTTATATCATATTGAGCCAAAAGTATTGAATTCCACTTTGCTCATTTAGGTTCCGATGTGTGTCGGGCTGTCACTTAAAGCAGAGACAAATGAAGGTAACGTGAGGTTTGGAGGTGCTCTACCACCTCCAAACCTCTCAAATGTGCTGTTCTTTAACTCAACATGAGCAGCTCAGGGCAGAAAGGCTTGAAACCATGTGCAGGACAACCATGTGCAGGACAACCATATGCAGGACAACCATGTGCAGGACAACCATGTGCAGGACAACCATGTGCTGGACAACCATGTGCAGGACAACCATGTGCAGGACAACCATGTGCAGGACAACCATGTGCTGGACAACCATGTGCAGGACAACCATGTGCTGGACAACCATGTGCTGGACAATCATGTACAGGGCAACCATGTGCTGGACAACCATGTGCAGGACAACCATGTGCAGGACAACCATGTGCAGGACAACCATGTGCTGGACAACCATGTGCTGGACAACCATGTGCAGGTTAACCATGTACAGGGCAACTATGTGATGGACAACCATGTGCAGGACAACCATATGCAGGACAACCATGTGCTGGACAACCATGTGCAGGACAACCATGTACAGGACTACCATGTGCAGGACAATCATGTGCGGGGCAACCATGTGCGGGACAACCACAGATGAACAGGTGGTCACACAAAGCAGAGAACTGAGAGAAAATACATTCCTCAAATAGCAAACAAAATATTAGTTCAACTTTTTTTTTAATATCTTTATTCATATTTATGGTAAACATATTCTCAAAATGATTACATAATCTACAGAAGAATGACTCTTGGCCCTCTCATTCCATAAAAGTAAGTCTTGGCTGTGCCGTTCCCCTAAAGAGAAGCATCTGTTTCTTCATTGTGACCTCTAGCATTTGTTAAACTGCCAGCGCACCACATTGAGGCTCAGTTATTTTGTTCACCAGCATCAAACTGCATCCTGCTCATTTTGTGTTCTGGCTTCGTCTTTGTCTCTCCAGTGAGACAAACACAAACCACATTCTGACCATTCTCCTCCTAGTGTGGGAGCGAGGGCTGATCAAGGGCTTAACTTCTCTGGTTGGGTTTACATTAGATAATACTAATGTATGTCTTTTTCTGATGAGACCATGGGATACTCCCAGCTGAACCACAATGTTCCCATATTGAGAATGTGTTTTACTTTATTTTCACCAGAAGGACCATAAACCCCATCAAAGAGACCAGGGCCGTGGCAGTGGAAACAAACTGGAAGTGTAGGTGAACTCGTGCTGCTTGTGCCACAGTGTCTTCTGTGTCTTCAGAGTGTCCACAGCTACTGTTCACCAGGAGGCCTAACCCTAACCCTACCCCTGCCAGGGAACGCCAATCACAGTGACCAATCCACCCAGAAAAGGACACGGTGGCCAGGAGCATTGTAAGTAGAGCTTTTGGAGTAATAAAGACTAGGTAAAGGTCTAGCCTACTCAAAGCTCAGCTGGTAAATCCTACATTAGTACTTCTTGCAGCAGTTGGAGTCAAACAATGACGTTTAAGATGCAGCTTTTGATCTGCTGTTTCTACGTGAGCCAATGTAAATGAGACAATAGGAAATGCAAACACTATGCAAGCCTAGTGATGTCCACTAGCTGTCTGATTTTCTGTTTTCCAAAAAATGTAATTCAAAAGTTGTCAATTCAGATTTGTATATTTCATATTCTGATTTCAGCCTAACATTATCGACTGATTGATGTTACCAAGAGGTGATGCGCTCGAGCGGCCGTGGACCACAGCGGCCCTGGACCACAACGGCTCTGGACGACAGCGGCCCTGGACCACAGCGACTCTGGATCACAGCGGCCCTGAACCACAGCGGGCCTAGACCACAGCGGCAGCCCTGGATCACAGCGGCAGCCCTGGACCACAGCGGCCCTGGACCACAGCGGCTGCCCTGGACCACAGCGGCCCTGGACCACAGCGGCTGCCCTGGACCACAGCGGCCCTGGATCACAGCGGCTCTGGATCACAGCAGCTCTGGATCACAGCGGCCCTGGACCACAGCGGCCCTGGATCACAGCGGCTCTGGATCACAGCAGCTCTGGATCACAGTGGCCCTGGACCACAGCGGCTGCCCTGGACCACAGCGGCCCTGGACCACAGCGGCCCTGGATCACAGCGGCTCTGGACCACAGCGGCAGCCGTGGACCACAGCGGCCCTTGGGTCTGTCTAATGTTCATGAAATTCTTCCCTCTCCTGTTCACATTCTAAAGTGTTTGGACATGCTACTGTCAAGAGCGATTAAAAGGCTTCTTTGATGCTAGCGTAGCTTAATACAGTTCACTTTACGTACTACGAGGCAGACTCTGAATCCTCTCTGTACTCGCGGTGCTCTGTCAAACGCATTTACTTTGCTTGTTTAGTTGATATTTCAATGATTATGTTACTGTGTTGAAGGAAAGCCAAGTTGTCAGGCTCGCCCCCTTGTGTTCGGTTTAGTGTTTGCATCAGTCGTGTTATAGAACAGTCCTGACAGCCTTGTGTTCTGAGGAGAACGTTTCTAATCATTGAAAGACTCACGTCAGGTTTTACCTGTTTTGCTGTGCGTGAATGACCAACACAAAGGAAAAGGTTACACAATAATGTTGATTATTGGTAACGTGAGACTACTCTAACGTGTTACTTTTATACCACAGGAGTGCAGTAATGTAACACATTAGTTTTCCAGGGCAATAATGAGGTAACATAATGAATTTAGCCTTAGCTAGTTCGTGAGATGTTCCTGTGTGACGTCACTTTCGGGTGAGTGTATCGCGTTTTCAGACTTGTTTGTTCGCTACTTTCTATCGTTAATCCATGAATTATACACAATATTTTAGCTTCTTATACACAAAAGTGAAAGTTTGATTGCTCCACAAACAATCCGGAGCCTCATACAGCTCACCTTTCAGGATTTCGTGGATTAAAACCCCCCTCGCTCTCTAGCCTTAGCTTGAGCTAGCCTAGCCTACCCTAGCCGCTAGCGTCATGGCTGAATCTCCCTCTGCCTTCACGTGCTCAAGTTGTCATATGTCGAGTCAGAACCCTGGCTCTTTCTCTGACGACAGGTGCGTGAAGTGCAGTGTAGTGGTAGCTTTGGAGGCCAGGGTTACGGAGTTAGAAGCGCGGATCCGCTGTTTAGAGGAGCTAAAGTCTAGCTATAGCCAGGTTGTAGCATCAGGTTTAACGGACCACGTTACAGGGCGTAGCGTTAGCATTAGCAGTGCTAGTAAGGCCGAGCTAGTCCCTCAGCGTCACCTGCGCAGCGGGGTTTGGACCAGGAACAGAATAGGGACCAATTTGTGACAGTTCAGAGGGAACGAGGCGCTAAACGCCGAAACCGTAGTGCACCGTGAGCTTCCCGTCTACAATAGGTTTTCTCCCCTCAGCGATCACACGCACGCTGAATGGACATTCTAGTAATTGGAAGTTCTAGTTCTGCTAGCATCAGGTATTACCCGGGGGCCAGAATGGGTGACATCGAAGGAAACTTAAAGCAGAGTAAACAGGGGTTCCCTCGGATCGTGATTGACGCAGGCGATAACGACGCCCGTCGGAGACAATCAGAGGTGCTCAAATTACAAGTAGGTGCGGTGTGTGAATTGGCAAATTCGATGTCAGATATCGTAATATTTTCTGGTCCCCTGCCCAATCGGATCAATGCTGAATTTTACAGTTGTCTTTCAGCATTCAACAGCTGGTTATCTAGATGGTGCCCTCAAAACAACGCAGTCTTTGTTGACAACTGGAGTGCGTTTTGGGGAAAGCCCGGGCTCATACACAGGGATGGCATCCATCTGACTTCGGAGGGTACATCCTTATTAGTTCAGAATTTGACCGATAGTCTTAGTCGCCTAAAGTGACCACCCAGGGATGAGCCCCGGGCGCATGGCAGCAGTGTAAGACTCTCCTCTGTTGCTGAACTCTCGCCCGCTCTGTCACATGTGAAGTGTTCAGATTTAAGGCATATATAGACTGTGTGTGTCCCTCGTGTGAATGATGCCAAAAAGTCACATCTCAGAAAAACTATTTCAGGCGTTAGACCAAATAAATTAAGAAAAATAACACTCACAAATAACACAAATAAACAAATAAGCATATAAAATGTGGACCGCTAAACATTAGATAAATTTCCTCCAAATTGCTTTTAGTTAATGAATTAATTAGTGATTATAACATTTGTGATTAGTGGCTTCAACAAGACGATTATGTCTGACTAAATGAGTCCACCCCACCCACCCATGTTAACTGTCAGACCTCCAGGAGCACAGAGGTGGTGGTGTGGCAGTGATCTCACACTCAAGCGACACATGAGCCCTAAAATTATCAATGCATTTCACTCATTTGAAAGCCTCGTGTCAATCACGTGTCCAAATATGAGAAACCAAAAAGGAGTTTTGTTCATACTTATCTACCGACCTCCCTGGAGTTTTCTGACTTTATATCAAACTTAGTGTTCGCCTGGGATAAAATAGTTATAGCTGGAGGCTTTAATATTCAAGTGAACGTGAGTGATGACTCTGGATCTTGTCCTAACTTATGGAATTGAGATTAGTGACCTCATTGTCTCCCCTCAAAACCCTATATTGTCAGATCCTTTCATAACTACCTTTCAGTTTATTCTTAAAGATTATCCAGCCCCACAGAATAAAGTTATAAGGAAAAGGACACTATCTAAAAAATCTATCTCAAAATAATTTCAGCCATTGTTTCCTAGACCCGATTCCAAGCAGACTCCTCAAGACATTCTCCCCCTAATTATAGACTGTATTCGTAATATAATAAATACTTCACTCGAAAGTGGCTATGTTCCACAGTCCTTCAAACATGCAGTCATTAAACCTCTTTTGAAAAAGCCTAACCTCGATCCTGACCTATTGGTAAACTACAGACCTATTTCAAATCTTTTTTCCCCGTCAGGGTTCAGAGCCCACCACAGCACTGAAACTGCATTAGTTAAAGTCACAAATGATTTGTTATTAGCTGCAGACGATGGACTGGTCTCAATCCTGGTTCTGACCTCAGCGTTTGACACCATCGACCACAACATTCTACTGCAGAGGTTAGAATGTGATGTAGGTGTCAGAGGCCCCGCCCTCAGCTGCTTTAAATCCTATTCATCTGATAGGTACCAGTTTGTTCATGTAAACCAGAGCTCCTCACCTTGTTCTAAAGTAACCTATGGTGTGCCTCAGGGATCAGTACTCGGTCCAGTTCTGTTTCCTCTTTATATGCTGCCGTTAGGTCACATGATCAGAAAGCATGGCATTAACTTCCACTGCTATGCAGATGACACTCAGCTGTATTTATCAATGAAACCTGATCAGAGCGACTAAGTAGACAGACTTAGTACTTGTGTGAAGGAGATAAAAACCTGGATGACACTTAACGATCTAAGCCTGCTTAAGCCTGAAAAAACCGAGGTCATTGTGCTGGTCCTAAACATCTACGAGACGCTTTATCTGAGCAGATAGTCACACTGGACAATGTCAGTGTAGCCTCCAGTTCTACTGTAAGAAACCTCAGAGTCTTATTTAACCAGGAGCTCTCATTTAAAGCACATATAAATCAAGCTTGTACAACAGCCTATTTCATCTGCGTAATATAGATAAAATCAGAAGAATCCTGCCTAAAAGCGATGCTGAAAAACTTATCCATGCATTTGTAACGTCTAGATTAGACTACTAACTCCTGCTCACAGCGCGTCCTAAAAGCTCCATAAAAAGCTTTCAACTGGTTCAAAATGCAGCCGCAAGATTACTAACAGGAAGTAAAAGAAGAGCGCACATTACACCGGTGCTGGAGTCTCTTCACTGGCTCCCTGTCAAGTTTAGAATCAAATTTAAACTCCTCCTCCTGACTTACAAAGCCATAAATGACATGGCCCCATCCTACTTAAGATCTTATAGTACCTTATCATCCAAACAGAGCTCTTCACTCTCAAAATGCTGGCCTTCTGGTGATCCCAAGAGTCTCTAAAAGCACAGTAGGAGGTAGAGCCTTCTGGTGGTCCCAAGAGTCTCTAAAAGCACAGTAGGAGGTAGAGCGTTTAGCTCCCAAGCTCCTGTGTTATGGAATCAGCTCCAGTCCATGTTAAAGAGGCCGACACAGTCTCTTCATTTAAGACCAGGCTTAAAATGTTCCTCTTTGAAATGGCTTATGGTCAGGCCAGTTAGGAACAGAAATGTAAACCCACAGCTTCAGCTATGCAACTATAGGGGAAGTATGGCAGCTTGAGCACTATCCTCTGCTTCTGACTACTTAATTCCATTTGCAAACTGTTCATTGCCTTTTCTTTTTCTTTTCTCACTCCCTTCTATCCCCAAGGACCTGTGGACCCAGATGTTCCTCGCTGTTTGTCAAATAGTTTAAGTAAAATTACAAAGACATGACATAAATCACAAATAGCTGTGACAGACACACACACACGCACACGCACACACGCACACACGCACACACGCACGCACGCACACACACACACACACACACACACACACACACTTTCTTAAGAATGTATGTATTGCTCTTCATTACACAACTGTGCTAAAATACATATCTAATTCCTGAAATGCAACCTTAAAATAAAAAGAGAATCCAATTCAAACAAACATTAACAAAAAAGGGTTGAAACACATATTTTAACTTTAAATGGAACAAAAGTAAACACAGTACATTCATTACATTCATACATTTTATTCACCAATTCTCCCAATACCAAAACACCATTTGGGGATTATCTGCTGCCATAGTATTTGATGTGGAGGCTCAGGTTGTAATATAAAAAGCGGTATTAGGTCAAAAGATAAGAGGGCATGAAGCAATTTTTCACTAAAATCCTGCAGGAGTCTGTGACGGAGCCGCTCCGTCCCTGCTCAGTCCCTGCTCAGTCCCTGGAGAGCACGTGAAGACGCGCCCGCCCGTTTCATTGTCTGCTGCGCGCCGCGCCAAATCCCTTATATTGCAAATACACATTTTAAACCTGTTGACTAAGGGTGCACACTTAAAAGCGCCGAAGTGCGCCGGAAAGTGCCGGAAAGCGCCGGAGTGCGCGCTTTGTAACGCAGAGGAAGGAGGAGAGAGGAAGTTCTGGTTAAGCTCAACCTTCTATCATTTAGCGTCGGACTTTTGAACCTTCATAGGTGTTTTTTTTCATATTTTAATAAGATAATATCTTCCACCCTTTTATTTTGTTTAGCCAGTAAGACTGGCCTTTCTTCTGTATAGCATTAGCGTTAGCATTAGCATTAGCTTCTGTTCGGCTTGTTGTGGGGTTAGCACTGTTACAGGAGATCGTCTGAGATGCTGGTTTCATCGTTTGCAAAAGTCTCATACAGAATCGGGCTTGACCTCTGTACTTGTAAATATTCAGATTAAAAAACACAATCAATAGATACAATTGAGCAATAAGAAGTAATAAATAGGTATTTTGTTGTAAGCTCATGTTCATTTATTTATCTTCAATTCGTGGAAACACGCAAATAGTGGGAACCTTTTATTTGTTCCACTTGTAGTGTTGCTAAGGAGAATTTCTCTGGCTGATTAAAAGCTACACTAGGGGCTGATAAAAGTGTGCCAAAAGACGCTGTAATCTTTGTGTCTTTATGTGGTAATTTACTATAATCTCTGAGCATTTGAAGTTGTTGCCTTTATGAATGTGTAAGTAGCCAGTTAGAGTGTCACTTGTAATGCCAGACTATAAACTAAAAACAGGGCTTTGGGATCGACCCTCACTGCTTCCACCGACTGGTAGATCGCGATTACCTTTATGGTCACCGCTGGTTCAGGCAATATAATCGAGGTGGTGATGTGAAAACTAATGAAACATCTAGGGCTCTGTAAAGCTCTAATGTAAGTGCTGCTTCTAGTGCTGCTGGTGCTGCTGCTACTGCTGGTGATGCTGCTGGTGCTGCTGGTGCTGCTGCTACTGCTGGTGATGCTGCTGGTGCTGCTGGTGCTGCTGCTACTGCTGGTGATGCTGGTGCTGCTGCTGGTGCTAGTGGTGCTGCTGCATATTTTAGCCTGTTGTTTCTGGCTCTGCCCCCTTTCAACCGGTCCTTGAAAGAAAATCTTGTGATCGTACCGGCCCTCATGAGGAAAAAGGTTGGGGACCGCTGCTTTGGTCCACTCCTGATGAGCAGCAGAGGCTAGTGTCCTGGTGCAGTGGAGCTGACCGCCCAGATAATCTTGAACTTTAACCAATCAGATTCAAATATTCAAGACGTGATGGCTTTCATCTGTCCAGTTTTTATTGTGTAAAACTCAATTCAGAGTGAGACACATATTTGTATTGTGAATGTGACCTAAGTTCGTAGCTATGGTGATATCAGGCAAGCATTCCTCCAACATAAGAGATTCCACTTAGGTGGACGGTAGAAGGATTTTGATATTTGGCATTTCTGTGTTGCAAATTATGACAAAGCAATAAATGAATTGGATTTACGATGGGAGACATTCCTTTGACACTAATGGGACAAATATGGAAAAAAAGGATGAATGTCCTGCCAAGGTTATTAATTATGTTCCAATCCCTTCCCATCCTGCTCTCTAAGGACAAATTTACCAAAATAGATTTGATCAAAATGTACCTATTATAGCAAAATACTACTGGGCAGCACATTTATGAGCTCTAGAAGGATGGATTGCTAAAGATGATGAGACTGGATGGAGAGGAATGGAACAAAACTCATTCCTAAAGTGCCAATGAGTCATTACCATTTGTAACAAAGGAAATATTTAATAATTTAAAAATTACAAATTAAGTTTCAAATCAATCCAGATTTGGCACAATCATTGGAAGGGGGATTCGTCCCATGGAAAGGGACTGTTATACACTGGACAGCTTTTGCAAAAAATGTATTTAAATTAACCGTACAGGATTTTCATACATTTTTACATATTAGAAATTACCTGGCTAAACATAAGGAATGGGAAAATAAACAATGAACGATGATGGATTCACACTTTGCTAAAAGAATGATTTCAAAAACGTACAAACCCTGCATGTGGAATCAAATGACAGTATTCTGGATATCAAGGACAAATGGGAAGAGGTTGTGGCCAGCCAGGAGAATGCACGCATATGCTGGGATTGTCCCATACTAAAATATTAGGATAATGTAAATAAATAAATCTAAAGTACTTCCAATGAAAACAAGGTCTAAGTTAGCTTGTATGAAAAATATAGATGTCAATTGGATGGAGATAAAAATGTCCATTAGTGGGACACAGGGGTACTCTTTATACTCTACTATAAGTGTACACAATGCAAAGTTACCATCTATAGGTTGAAAATGTAAAGTGCCTATGCATGTGTGTGTATGCATGTATGTGGGTATGTACATACATGTGCATTTAAACATGCGTTTATCAGCTGTAAATAAGTATTTGTGTAAGTCCAGGCTCATACAGGCTCATACAGGCTCATACAGGCTCATACAGGCTCATACAGGATACAGGCTCATACAGGCTCATACAGGCTCATACAGGATACAGGCTCATACAGGCTCATACAGGCTCATACAGGCTCATACAGGCTCATACAGGATACAGGCTCATACAGGCTCATACAGGATACAGGCTCATACAGGCTCATACAGGCTCATACAGGATACAGGCTCATACAGGCTCATACAGGATACAGGCTCATACAGGCTCATACAGGCTCATACAGGATACAGGCTCATACAGGCTCATACAGGCTCATACAGGCTCATACAGGCTCATACAGGATACAGGCTCATACAGGCTCATACAGGATACAGGCTCATATAGGCTCATACAGGCTCATACAGGCTCATACAGGCTCATACAGGATACAGGCTCATACAGGCTCATACAGGCTCATACAGGATACAGGCTCATACAGACTCATACAGGCTCTTACAGGCTCATACAGACACATACAGGCTCTTACAGGCTCATTCAGGCTCATACAGGATACAGACTCATACAGACTCATACAGGCTCTTACAGGCTCATTCAGGCTCATACAGGATACAGACTCATACAGGCTCATACAGGCTCATACAGGATACAGGCTCATACAGGATACAGGCTCATAGAGGCTCATACAGGATACAGGCTCATACAGGCTCATACAGGCTCATACAGGCTCATTCAGGCTCATACAGGATACAGACTCATACAGGCTCATACAGGCTAATACAGGATACAGGCTCATACAGGATACAGGCTCATACAGGATACAGGCTCATAGAGGCTCATACAGGATACAGGCTCATACAGGATACAGGCTCATACAGGCTCATACAGGCTCATACAGGATACAGGCTCATACAGACTCATACAGGCTCTTACAGGCTCATTCAGGCTCATACAGGATACAGACTCATACAGGCTCATTCAGACTCATACAGGATACAGGCTCATACAGGCTCATACAGGCTCATACAGGCTCATACAGGCTCATAAAGGATACAGGCTCATACAGGCTCATACAGGATACAGGCTCATACAGGCTCATACAGGATACAGGCTCATACAGGCTCATTCAGGCTCATACAGGCTCATTCAGACTCATACAGGCTCATACAGGATACAGGCTCATACTGGCTCATTCAGGCTCATACAGGCTCATTCAGGCTCATTCAGACTCATACAGGCTCATACAGGCTCATACAGGCTCATACAGGATACAGGCTCATACAGACTCATACAGGCTCTTACAGGCTCATTCAGGCTCATACAGGATACAGACTCATACAGGCTCATTCAGGCTCATACAGGATACAGGCTCATACAGGCTCATACAGGCTCATACAGGCTCATACAGGATACAGGCTCATAAAGACTCATACAGGCTCTTACAGGCTCATTCAGGCTCATACAGGATACAGGCTCATACAGGCTCATACAGGCTCATACAGGCTCATACAGGCTCATACAGGATACAGGCTCATACAGACTCATACAGGCTCTTACAGGCTCATTCAGGCTCATACAGGATACAGACTCATACAGGCTCATTCAGACTCATACAGGATACAGGCTCATACAGGCTCATACAGGCTCATACAGGCTCATTCAGACTCATACAGGCTCATACAGGATACAGGCTCATACTGGCTCATTCAGGCTCATACAGGCTCATACAGGATACAGGCTCATACAGGCTCATACAGGATACAGGCTCATACAGGCTCATTCAGGCTCATACAGGCTCATTCAGACTCATACAGGCTCATACAGGATACAGGCTCATACTGGCTCATTCAGGCTCATACAGGCTCATTCAGGCTCATTCAGACTCATACAGGCTCATACAGGCTCATACAGGCTCATACAGGCTCATACAGGATACAGGCTCATACAGACTCATACAGGCTCTTACAGGCTCATTCAGGCTCATACAGGATACAGACTCATACAGGCTCATTCAGGCTCATACAGGATACAGACTCATACAGACTCATACAGGCTCTTACAGGCTCATTCAGGCTCATACAGGATACAGACTCATACAGGCTCATACAGGCTCATACAGGCTCATACAGGCTCATACAGGATACAGGCTCATACAGGATACAGGCTCATACAGGCTCATACAGGATACAGGCTCATACAGGCTCATACAGGCTCATACAGGCTCATACAGGATACAGGCTCATACAGGCTCATACAGGATACAGGCTCATACAGGATACAGGCTCATACAGACTCATACAGGCTCTTACAGGCTCATTCAGGCTCATTCAGACTCATACAGGCTCATTCAGGCTCATACAGGATACAGACTCATACAGGCTCATACAGGCTCATACAGGATACAGGCTCATACAGGCTCATTCAGACTCATACAGACTCATTCAGGCTCATTCAGACTCATACAGGTTCATTCAGGCTCATTCAGACTCATACAGGCTCATACAGGATACAGGCTCATACAGGATACAGGCTCATACAGGCTCATACAGGCTCATACAGGCTCATACAGGCTCATTCAGGCTCATACAGGCTCATTCAGGCTCATTCAGACTCATACAGGCTCATTCAGGCTCATTCAGACTCATTCAGGTTCATACAGGATACAGGCTCTTACAGGCTCATACAGGCTCATACAGGCTCATTCAGACTCATACAGGCTCATACAGGCTCTTACAGGCTCATACAGGCTCATACAGGCTCATTCAGACTCATACAGGCTCATACCGGCTCATTCAGACTCATACAGGCTCATACAGGCTCATACAGGCTCATACAGGCTCATACAGGCTCATACAGGCTCATACAGGCTCATTCAGGCTCATTCAGACTCATACAGGCTCATATAGGCTCATACAGGCTCATACAGGATACAGGCTCATACAGGCTCATACAGGCTCATTCAGACTCATACAGGCTCATACAGGCTCATTCAGGCTCATTCAGACTCATACAGGCTCATTCAGGCTCATTCAGACTCATACAGGCTCATATAGGCTCATACAGGCTCATACAGGATACAGGCTCATACAGGCTCATACAGGCTCATTCAGACTCATACAGGCTCATACATGCTCATTCAGGCTCATTCAGACTCATACAGGCTCATATAGGCTCATACAGGCTCATACAGGATACAGGCTCATACAGGCTCATACAGGCTCATTCAGGCTCATACAGGCTCATTCAGGCTCATTCAGGCTCATACAAGCTCATACAGGCTCATTCAGGCTCATACAGGCTCATACAGGATACAGGCTCATACAGGCTCATTCAGGCTCATACAGGATACAGGCTCATACAGGATACAGGCTCATTCAGGCTCATACAGGCTCATACAGGCTCACACAGGCTCATACAGGCTCATTCAGGCTCATTCAGGCTCATTCAGGCCCATACAGGCTCATACAGGCTCATACAGGATACAGGCTCATTCAGGCTCATTCAGGCTCATTCAGACTCATTCAGGCTCATTCAGACTCATACAGGCTCATTCAGGCTCATACAGGATACAGGCTCATACAGGCTCATTCAGGCTCATACAGGATACAGGCTCATTCAGGCTCATTCAGGCTCATACAGGCTCATACAGGCTCATTCAGGCTCATACAGGCTCATTCAGGCTCATACAGGCTCATTCAGGCTCATTCAGGCTCATACAAGCTCATACAGGCTCATTCAGGCTCATACAGGATACAGGCTCATTCAGGCTCATACAGACTCATTCAGGCTCATACAGGCTCATACAGGCTCATACAGGCTCACACAGGCTCATACAGACTCATACAGGCTCATACAGACTCATTCAGGCTCATACAGGCTCATACAGACTCATTCAGGCTCACACAGGCTCATACAGACTCATACAGGCTCATACAGACTCATTCAGGCTCATACAGGCTCATACAGCGCCGTGCAGACATTTTGAGGGGCAGAGGCGCTGAAAAGGGGCACATTTCCATATTGTGTAATTAACTTATGAATGTCCCTATTTCACCTTTGCCCACCTTTTCCCAAACTTTGTGCACCTTCCACGCAAGCTCCAGTATTAGCTTGGAAATCTGCACATTTTCACATTAAGTATTTTTTTATAGATCACTCTCCTTGCAAGAAAAAAACGCATATGCACATTTTGTGCGTACCGGGCTTTATAAATGGCACTTCAGTATAGTAGGTCTTGGACGCTGGTTCGGGGCCGGCTTGGGAGCCAGGGAGCAATGTGCACGGTCAATCTTAATTTTCGCAGCTTTTGTTGGAAGTTTGAGATACTCTGGGATCCAGGTCTCCATATACTTGACCACATCTTTACTTTCAGTGTCCTCTTTAATACAGACAATCTGCAAATTACATCTACGTTCTTGGTTCTCCAAGTCGTCCAGTTATTCTGTGAAAACAAACACCTAGTTTGTGAATTCTGCCACTTTGGTTTGTAAAGTAAAAACAGCGTCCCTCAGGTCAGAGACCTCCTCCTTGACCGCGGCTGTGGCTCTGGTGTTCAGTTTTCCATTCTTGAATTTCAAATCACTCATTTCAGCCAGGGCCGTGTCATCCTTTGCATCCACTGTCTTTGTAATCTCATCAGTACTCTTGCGTAAAGCCGCCGTGATCACATGGTCTATCTTGCCCCTGGTCTTCTCCATCGACGCACCGACGCAGAGCTTGAGTCAGAACCTGTGCCTGGGCATACAGGGGCTGGCGCCGGTGTGAAGCAAGTTAGCTTAAATTTAGCATTGCCAGCCGGTTGTGTTTTTTCTTCTTGTATTTCTTCCCATATTTTCCCGAAATAAGTGCCCAAGCTCATTATGCGTCTGCTCCCACAGAGAAATGTTGGGTCTCCCCAGGTGAACTTATAATACATTTCCACGGGTCCGACCGCAGCCAGACAGACACGTCTGAACTAGGCAGGCGTCATCCCAGAAGTCCTATTTTTATGACTTTTCCAAGACAAGATAGTCTCATGTTGCTTGAAAGCGTGAGCCATGGAAGAGGACGTTGGGGAGAACTCCCTGTGGAGATGGAGGTTAGGAAATGCTCGTGTGTGATTGGCCACAGCAGCAGCTCAAACTCTCCTTGAGTTTCATAAGAACAATAATGGATTTCTCTGGCTTTTCTCTAAGTATTCTTTTGGAAACAGTGTGAGCTTTGACAGTCTTGATCTGCATTCATGAAACTTATCCAGTCTTGACCTATTTGCATTGATGAAATGAGTTTCAATTCACACAAGTAGCTTTTAAAATATAAACTACCATAAACAGTTTCTCAATTGTTTAATGGAAATTGATGATTAAAGAAAACATAGGATTATTTCTGGTATTTAATATTAAATTATAACATAGGCAGAACATTATTTCATACTTAATTCCTATCTATAAAGGCTTAATAATAGAAATGAGACCATTGAGTTGAAGAATCGATTCAAAGTTGCTTTCTACCCTTCCAAGCACTAACTCTAACTGTCAAAGCACTCAAACCGTTTTACATTAAGGAACCCCTCACCAAAGTACAAGTGTCTTGCCCAAGAATACAACAGCAGTATTCACCTGAGGCAGTTGCAAACGTACCACCGACCTGTGGATCAGTGGATCTGGCCGCTCAACCAGGAGAGGGTCCGACACCCCTGTGCCCTGCTGAGATTAACAAACACCCAGCATCACCAAATTGTACATATAGAGGGAAAATAAATGCTCCTTTTATATATATATGAGTATTGACTGTTGCCTCAAACCCGGGACACATTTTCCTGAAAAAACAATAATGCTCTGTGTTCTTTATCATAAGACAGAATGCAAATGATGAATTACCCCTTCACAGGAGGACCCAGTGGCACAGGAACCAAGCCACTTTTCACCTCATCTCACCTCACCTTTTGACAAAGAACACTGCCTGAATTGATAAAACATTGCCCAACACTTTTTCTAGAAACTTCAACCCGTCTCGTAGAAGCCCCTTGTCCTAGGCCCTTCCAATATACAAGGGAGCATAGCAATGTAATCCCATCAATTCATAGACAATTCATTCAACACCAAAATCTCTATATTATAATCACTAACAATTAGTAGGAATTTATAAAAAAATTCATGACTTGGGAGTGCGCCCCTATGGACCAGCCACTTTGCCTGGTATCCAGAATACACTTCTCTCTTTACAAAAAGTGAGTCAAACTCAAACAGAACTGTGCAATCAGATTTGTTTATTTCCGTGACGCATGTGAAAAGAATGAGCCCACTTTTCCTCTATCAGAACAAAATCAAACTCCTCTTTGTGCTTTCCCCATTGATTCTGTATAAATCTGCAATGTTTTTGAGTCCCCCTGTTTTTTTGTTTTTCACTTTAAGTAGCCATATTTGCTTTGATACAGAGAGACCAGGTGTCTCCCTGATTGGCTAATCCACCAGTCAATCACGTCCATCTGAACTCAGGGAGATGAAACCGCTGACCAGACTAATATTGATCCGTATAAAAAATTACAGCCTCTTTTTCTTTACGTTTCTCATGAAAAGAAGGAAAGAACATAGCCATCTGCCAAAGTTTCTTCATGACATTCAAGACCCCTTTGTCCCATGATCACAGCAGTGCCTGAACCCTCTCTGTTCTATTTGAATCCCATCTCCAAAGCCTCTGCGGGAGTGCTCCGCTAATGACCAGAGCAAATACTAGCTTTACGGAGCACGACCTTTACGAATCCAAAGGTCGGGACTATTAAGTGCTGGACATCTGGGGGCTGTCAACGGAAAAAAATGGTACGTGAGCGAGCTATCAATACAGGCAAATGTATAGTTCCTTTCTGTGGAGAGTTGTCTGGGCTGTGGGAGTACTGATCTGTGCTGTGAGAGGCAGAGCAAGGAAGAAGGGTGGAAGGACGACACATCAAAGTATATTACATTGGCTTCATGCGGAGAGGAAGTGAGGAGGAAATTACGATCCTTCCTTCCACACTTTAAAGTTGGGGGTCTTAAAGAAGGCTCCGCGGGACGCCTAACTTCATATCAGGTTCAGACTTCCAGGCTTTTTAAAGACTGTATTTACTTATAGAGTAGATGTAATAGGGCCAATGGACGTCCACATATGGGTGAAGGTGAACTGTAAGCTTAGAAGCGATAGCATTAAAGAACTAGTGCATTGCCATTGGAGAATCTCTGCAGTAAAGCCTATGTCTAAGTCTATGTTTTACCCGGCATGCTAAAATGTTTTATATTATTCATGGAATGTTTTGTAATGTAGTGATGTGATGAAAGATACATTTCTATCACAGATGGCATTAATGATTCTATTCTTTGTGTTCGCTCATGGTTAACGTATTTACACAGAGGGAAAACAAAACAACAGTGAGTAATCAGACCGGAGTCAACCTGCCGTTTAGTATTCCACCAGCATTGACAAAACCTCTTTGATGAGAGGCAACTTTCCCTGCTCCACTTTGCTTCTGCAAAGGAGTTGACTATTTTAGATGAAATATAGACATTTTGTTTTGGGAAAATAGCAGAGGAAAAGTGCTTTTTAGTTAAAGGTCGATTTCTTTCCTCACTCTGCAGCTGTGATGCTTCGCTCAATCATCTTGAAGTATTCCACTGAATGTTCTGCCTTTTCCAAAGTGTTTTTCAGCAAGAGCTTTCTCAAAATGATGTAGAACAATCATCAATCTGGTTTCTGCAGATTACAGGTGGTTATCACTGAATATGTTAAATGACTCATTGAAACACATACAAAACTAGAACCAAACCAATTTTCATTCTACAAAAAAAGGCCATTAGACTGATCAATCATGCATCTTATAATTCGCCAAGTCACCCTTTGTTCATTCAATCTAAGCTTTTAAAATTTTATGATTTGGTAGACCTGTATACTGCTAAATTTATGTATTTAGTTAAATGTAATCAAGTCCCTACATCATTGAGGATAAAGTTTACCCAGAGGGAAAGTAAATATAATTTAAGGGGAACGTGTATATTTGACAGACCTTATGTGAGAACAACGCTGAGGGAACATTGTTTGTCAAGTAAAGGCGTTAAATTATGGAACAATTGTTGCGATGAATTAAAAAATGCCATTTCTTTATTTCTGTTTAAAAGGATCTTTAAGGAAACAATCATAGAAAAATATTTAGCAGAATGAAAATGCAGCTTTGTTATAATACCTTGAATGCTTGGGGAGGATACTTGTGAGCAGACTGTCCAGTATTATGTAGTGTTGTTTTTGTTGATGAACTGTGGCTTGTGAACTATAAAATGTCCACCAATGTTGAGCGTTTGAGAGAAGGGTCGGCACAATAAGCCTTGGCTTCTGCCTACACCTGGTCAAAAACATTAATGTATCTCGAATTTAGTTTTGTGCTTGAATGTTGAGCACCTTTTGTTTTGTTTTTGACCAAACCACAATAAAAAAATAAAAATAAAAAAAAAAACACTATGTTTACATGCATCAAGGAAAACTGGATATTAGGCTGAATCCAATAAAAAACTCAGAAACTATGATTGAGGTGTTTTGATAACACACGTGTAGAAGTGTGAGTAATGTCATTCCTGCTTCATTTGACTACAGTCCCATCAACCCAAGTGAGGTCGTGGACCATTTGTTAACAAGGATTACAAATGTCTAACAAGTGTTTTAAATAATAGGGATCTGTTTCCAAACATATCACTGTTGATTACAATGTACTTTTGCTTTCTGTACAGCGGAGGTTTGGTAGTCCATTCTCGGCTGTAGCCAAACCTGCTGCGGCTGCACTATTTAGGCAGTCAGGTCACACACATCAGCGTCCATGACTTCGTGCCGCTCCCTCCGACCCTCTTCTACTTGTTCTAATTGTCTAAAAGCCCATTTGTTACACTAGCACTTTACATTCACTTTCATTGCACACAGCACTTTAAGCATCTCGTCTCACTTGACTCCAACCGCTCAAAGTTTGGGGACCACTGTCCTAGATGGAGGTATCGAGGCCCGGGAGGCTACAGCCCTCATCGCCAGAAGCTCCAAAACTGCATCAATTTCTGTACATTTGTGTTGTTAATGTTTCTCGCCTGCCAATTAACACTTTAGTGTTTAGCTCATAATTTTACACAAAACGTATATTAATACCGGAAAATAGGACATCTCATGTCAGAGAAAGTTTTAACGCTTCTAAAAATTTAACTTTTTGTTAATGAGCTTGCCACGCCCACATTTGGAATTGTATCAAAAATCTATAGAATTACCTCTAATTGCACATGAGTTTAGTTAATTTTGCCAAATTTTCAAGCCTTTTGACTGAAAATCCAAGGTGGAAAAAATAAAGCCCCTTTGGGGTTTAGGGTGGGGTCATAATCCTGACAGGAGATATGTTTGTACCAAGTTTCATAAGTCTACGATAAAAAGGTCAATCATTGCTGTAATGTATTTTGAAATTTGAGGTGGCGCTAGCGAGTCATTGTACGTCAAAAAAACATGTTTTTCACTGATCCTGAATTTTGGGTCAATTTTTTGTTGTTTTCGTTAACATTCACAGGGTCAATTTAAGGGAGGTTTGCGCGAGAATTGAAAAAAATGATAAAAATAATCAACCTTTTCCGAGCTAAATTCATGTGATTTTGTCGCATTGTGCCCGGTCACAAATGAACCTGTTTTAAAAAATTTCAGAGGAATTATCTTTTACACACTACATTTGCATATCATTGCGTTCAGCTTTGAAATCTTCACACTCCGGTAACTTTTTCCCCAAAAAAATCTTTCAAGATATGTGGATTTTTAAAAATGTTCCAACAATTATGATTTTGTTTAAAATTCACGATGACCACACCTGAAAGAGTATCAGCTTCACATTTATAACATCTTATTACTCGTGGGTTTTGTGTCTTGTGGCAAGTGTTTTCAATCAAAACTGTAAGAGGAGAAGCCAAAAGTACAACGAGGTGCACTTTTGTCAGCGCCGCGTTTGATGCAATATGGCCGACTTCCTGTTTGATGACGTGTCAAACTCAAAAGGCACTGAAGGAACAATAAAAAAGAAGTTATGTGAAGTAATAAGGAATATAGGATAGACATCTGGAGAGAGTTGAACCCCAGTTCAAATCCACAGACAATCTATTACAGAAGAGACTTCTTTTTAAAATTTTCAATAAAGAGAGTATTGAAACGGACTGAAAATAACTCACTGAGGTAGCTATAGGCACATTAGACCGAAGTGATCATGCGTCTATCTACATTACTCAAGACTTGGAGGAAAAACGAAAAAACACACTTTGAAGTTCAACGCCAGCCTGCCTAATGACACATGGTTTAAGAAAAAAATATAAAATGGAGACTTACAGTATGAGGAGAAAAATGACAATGGTGAAACTTCTCCGCCCATAATTGGGGATACTGTAAAATTATAGCCATCACCTCAACAAAAAATAAAGAAATGCAAAAAGTGAAATGGGCTGCAATACTGGGTAAATTTCCCTGCCCATCCTCTGGGATGCTTCTAAAACAGTTTTGAGAGGAAAAATTATGGCCATAGCCTCAGCAAAAAAGAAACAAAGGCAGGAAAAGCTAAATGATCTGCAAGAAAAACTAAAATTGCTGGAGGAAAACCATGCCAAAAAGGGATGTCCTAAAATGCTGCAAGGGATTAAAAAGATAAGAGGAGAAATTACTGATCTGACTTCACAGGAAATGAATAAAATGCTCTTTACCAAACAAAGATATTATGAGAGTGGATTAACATTTTCTAAATGACTATCTTGAAAACTTAGGAAACAACAAGCTGAAAGAACAGTTTGGGACAGGCAAAATTATGTCATCTAAACCGAACAAGACCAAATTCAGTTAGCATTAAATTCTTCTATAAATAACTTTTATAGAAGAATTTTCAGGAATAAAGAGGATGATATAAATTCCTTTCGGGACACCCTCAATTTGATCCATCATCGATCCATCATCACTATTATCAATAAACATTCTTTCATATTCCATTGTTGTGGTGTGGTCCTTGCTAGTGAATCCACAATGATCAGACAGGATTCATGACCAAACGACAAACACAAGACAACATAAGACACATGATGAATCATATAAAAACAAAAAAACAAAGCCGTAATAATTAGTTTGAACGCTGAGAAAGCTTTTGATTCTGTTAGCTTGACATATTCATTTAAAGTGCTAAACAAATTTCAAACAGACAACTTATTTTTGAAAAAATATTGGGGCTCTTTACGATGGTCCATCATCAAGAATCAAAATCAATGGTTTCCCTCCAGATCCATTGACTTTGGAAAAAGGGGTGAGACAGGGCTGTGCTTGGTCCTTACTCCTGTTTGCTTTAAACTTGGTACCAGTTTTAGGTCAAGATAATTAGAGTTTGGTCATTTAGCCTTTCCACCTCTGTAATTAGATGTCTAGCAGAAACGTGGTGCCGGGGCCGATGTGCAGATAGCTTATCACACCTTCTCCTCTTCCTTCTGCTTCATCCAACGCAGTCTGAGCTTTCTGGGCGTCCTCAGAGATACAAGTCTCCACAGACCTCTCGAGCAGCACCTTTTAATAATCCCAAAGCAATTACCAAACGAGCGCTCGACTGCTCCTCTCCGGGCCAGTAACAAAAGCACTTGCCCTTATTCCTCCAACTGAAACTATTGATTTAAAGGCACGGCTAATAGGAGCAGAGAGGTCACCTTTTTCCGGGACGTTTTATGTAATCACCTGTGCTCTAATCAATGCTTTTACCGTTTGTTGGTCATTTTCTGTTCATTTCTATGTCTACACTTTTGTTTCATCACACATATTGAATTATATTTGGTCGTAAATACAGAAGAAATGCCCAAGTGATCGATAGCAGTATTTCCATATGACAAATCTGTCCAAATCAGAAGGGAATAAACCTGGCTTTATCTATGGCATCACTGGGGTGAGTTTGAGTCAATATTCAGTAAGCTTGCCAGCAAGATGAATCAGTGCGAATTTTGTGAGTTCACAAACTCTTGAGAATCCATCTTGTTATTCCCCAGCTGATTCATTTGCAGTCTGCACCAGTGATAAACGGGCCAATCACATGGCATTTAGGGCGCGCAGGAGGGACTGGAACAATCCGCATTGTGGTTTGGGCAGTCAACACAACACACCCCAAACCAAAACATATTATATTGTTGTATGTGTATTGCTCACTGTATGTTTTTTGTGTTTTTATTGTTTTATTCTGTATTTTTGTCAAGCACTTTGTGACTTCTGTCTGTGAAAGGTGCTATACAAATAACATTTACTATTCACATGGTGGCGCCGACGGCCGTACTTTGGCCTATGTTAGAACTATTTTGTTTTTCAAAAACATACACTGGAACTATACTGAATTTAACACAATTTGGATTTTTCTGCTTTTTCCACTGTTCTTCCATTGCATGGATCTGAAAGTAATCTGCTTTCATAGACACATATTGTTATTGGCCTGTAAACATGCTCTTCTCTCTTTGCTTTGGCGTTTTATGTATTAGAACTTGAAATAATCACTCTGGCGTTTCCCCACATCAGGTATTGAGTTAGAGTACCATCTACTGGCAGTATAGGGAATTACATTGACATGGCACGGTATTGCTCCATCAATTTTAGTTTGTTTTGCTGATTGTATTTATTTTTAGCTTTTTCTCCCTTTGTTTTGGTGCCTATGGCTATAATCTGGACAGAAGGGTCCTGGCTAAACTCACATCTATGCTGGACCATGAGTCTCACCCCCTGCAGGACACTCTGTCCGCTCTGGAGAGCAGCTTCAGTGAGAGACTGATCCACCCTCGCTGTGTGAAGGAGACGTTTCACAGGTCTTTCCTTCTGCTGCTGTCAGACTCTACAACAAACACTGCTAGTCCTGAACACGTGTATACTGTCATACCCATGTGCAATACTGTCATACGCATGTGCAATACTGTCATACCCATGTGCAATACTGTCATACGCATGTGCAATACTGTCATACGCATGTGCAATACTGTCATACGCATGTGCAATACTGTCATACGCATGTGCAATACTGTCATACCCATGTGCAATACTGTCATATTCATGTTCAATACTGTGACATAATGTCCATCATCCTGGTGCAATATGTTCTATCCATATAACAGCTCTAAATAATAGTGTTATTTTTACTATGAGTATAGGACGTTTTTATAAGAGGTTTTTTATATAAGAGTTTATTATCTAAACTTTATTATTTATTATCTCTGCTTATAGCCACTAAGCTGTGGGGCTATAAGCAAGCCCACACCAGCCCCGCCTCTCCCCGCGGGCAACACCAGAGAAGTGGAGCGTCCAGCCCCTCTCGAGGAGCTGGGTTCCAGAGCCCGAACTGTGCGCAGAGGTGAGGCTATATCTAGTCGTACCGCTCCAACTCCCGCACCAGCTCAGGCTCTTTACCCCCAGCAAGTTTACGTTCCATGTCCCCAGAGTTAGTTTTTGTGTCCGTCCGGAGCGCT